>NW_026652291.1:50176818-50269767 GCF_009828535.3 Hylobates moloch
TAAGTCTTTAATCCATCTTGAATTAATTTTTGTATAAGGTGTAAGGAAGGGATCCAGTTGCAGCTTTCTACATATGGCTAGCCAGTTTTCCCAGCACCATTTATTAAATAGGGAATCCTTTCCTTCAGATAGCTGAGATAAGCCTGAGGGTTTAGTAACCAGAGGATATTTGGGAGTGGCGCTAGGAGAGGAATCTGAGAAGATGGCTCTAGAGTAGAACTGTTTGCCAAGGAAAGAAAAAGGGGAGAAAAGAAATGAAGTGCAAGGAGAAACTTGAGGATACAGAAAAGGGTGCTTAGAGCTAAAACCTGTGCTGTCACCAATAGTTTGCTGGCAGAGAAATTCAAGGGGCAGTAGGAAGTCCTACTCCTTTCACCCTTGCAAAATACTGACTTCTGGGCAGGGTGGGGCCTAGTAAACTTGGGAGCACCCCTAGTCTGAGGGGCTCTTTGTTTTTTTGTTTTTTTTCAGACAGAGTCTCGCTCTGTCGCCCAGGCTAGAGTGCACTGGCGCGATCTTGGCTCACTGCAAGCTCCGCCTCTGGGGTTCACACCGTTCTCCTGCCTCAGCCTCCCGAGTAGCCGGGACTACAGGCGCCCGCAACCACGCCCGGCTAATTTTTTGTATTTTTACTAGAGACAGGGTTTCACCATGTTAGCCAATGGTCTCAATCTCCTGACCTCGTGATCTGCCTGCCTCAGCCTCCCAAAGTGCTGGGATTACAGGTGTGAACCACCGCGCACGGCCTGAGGGGCTCTTTGAAAATGTAAATTGCTCACTGGAGACCAAGTGGGAAACCCCATGGCATATCTTCCAATTTAATAAAGCCCTAAAAACAGTACCTGGAGCATAAATGTTAGCTATTATTATTGCCTTATCCAGCTGGGAAGCACAGGTGTCTGGGAGGAATGAGGGCTGCTTGCTTCTGTAAAAAGTGAGTCAAAGGTGCAGACCTGGTGAGGTGCGTTGGAGGCCAGGGCTAGCCGTTCATCATTGTGAAGGCTGTGGAGAATTTGGGACCATAGGCTGAAATGGCAGGCTGTACAATTCTAGGCTCTCATTTCTGCCTGCTATTTATTTTGACCTCTCTTATTTTCCCCAAAGTCATTATCAGTGAAACCCTTAAATGAACCAAGGCATCGTGTGCTTATCTTGGGGGCAGCAGCAGGGAGAGAGCGGCACCTTGGTCCCACCCTGTAGCTGTTTGCAGGGCAGTTCCCTGGAAGGCAGTGGGTGGGGGTGGCTGCCTACAGGGAAGACATGCAGCCTGGCTGCCCTGGAGCAGGAGCTGAGGGGCATTTGAAAGGGAGGGGAAAAGAAGCAGAAAGGCAGCCGGGCGTGGTGGCTCACGACTGTAATCCCAGCATTTTGAGAGGCGGAGGTGGGTGGATCACTTGAGCTCAAAAGTTCAAGACCAGCCTGGCCAACATGGTGAAACCCTGTCTCTACTAAAAATACAAAAATTAGCCGGCCATGGTGGCAGGTGCCTGTAACCCCAGCTACTCAGGAGGTTGAGGCAGGAGAATCGCTTGCACCTGGGAGGTGGAGGTTGCAGGAGCCAAGATCGTGCCACTGCACTCCAGCCTGGGCAACAGAATGAGACTGTCTAAATTTAAAAAAAAAAAAGAAATGCAGAAAGGCTTCTGAGGTTTGCTGACTCGGTTCCCTGTGCTGAGGTGCCAGCAAAGAGGATGAAGCCTAAGAAAGGGTTATTGGACTTGGCAGTGAGGGTGTTATTAGGGACCTTTGGGAAATAAAAAATTGTTTTCTCCTGAAATACAGTGCAGAAATATACAACATTGCCTCTGAATATATTCTAAACAGTTGTGCCTCATTCTGTGCTAGAAATGTGTCCTAGAAAATTGTGGTGATATTTTTAAACATGTTACAGGAACCCACGGAGTTTTCTTTGTATACCATTTATTACTTGTTACACTAAATAATAATATCCAGAGTATACATGAAGTGGCTTTTTGTTAGAATTGTCTCATTGGAGTGCTGTGTATTTACTTCATAGACACTGCAGTTCTTTACAACAGGAAGTCAGACTTAGGACCAGCACGGGCCATCTCAGTGAATATCATCACCAATTAAGTAGGCAGACTTGTGGGAAAGTGTGGTATCATGATTTTATTTCTAACTTGGGTGGAGATTATTTGGGTAAAGGAAAACGCAATCATATGTCAACACGGAGTGCTGCACAGACTTGGGGAATGAATGGGGTGTGCGGCATCCCTCATCCCCTCAGGTGAGGGCCTTCAGGAAGATGGCATATTTTCTGGTGTTGAGAATGGTGGTTATCCTAAAGAGACCCTCACTGTCTGCACACAGGTCAGGGCCCTTTGAAGTACGAGCAGACCTTGAGGAGTCCATGGAATTTGTGGATCCCGGAGTTGCTGGAGAATCAGATGAGAGCGGAGATGAGCGTGTCAGCGATGAAGAAACCGACCTGGGCACAGACTGGGAGAACTTGCCTAGTCCCCGGTTTTGTGATATCCCTTCCCAGTCCGTGGAAGTCTCCCAGAGTCAGAGCACCCAGGCGTCCCCACCCATCGCGAGCAGCAGTGCAGGTGGGATGATCTCCTCTGCAGCAGCCTCGGTGACCTCCTGGTTTAAAGCTTACACTGGACACCGTTAACGAGCATGGACCAAAACATGCCAAATCTGCATCAAGAAAGTTCTTTTCCCACTACACTCTAGTAAACATTTTCTGTTTAAGTTAAGATAGTGCCTGGAACAAAGAGGTTAAAGTGTTTTTTTTTTTTTAAAGCAGGGAGACAAACATTTCTATTTGTCAAGTGGCCTACGATGGTGACCAACATGCTTATGATAATAGAACAGGGGTCGAAGGTCTTTCTACCCAGACCAGTGTTGGTGGAAGGAGGACCTGTGCGTGTGGCCAGTTCTGCCAAGGAAGCAGTTGATTTGGGTTCCCTCTGGGCCCGGGCCACTGGGCCCACAGACATGGGTCAGCGTGCCGGTCCTTGCGGTGCTGAGACTGTTCCTGACACTTAAGTTTTAGAGGTTGGTTGAATCACAAGAGGTGATTCTTGATGATTAGGACATGAAAGATAAAAGCTCTTTAATAAGAGTTTTTCTGCCATTGTTTTTTGTATGAGAACCAGCAGGCAATTTGAAATTTCTTTCTAATTTGGTCCTTTGATTTTGTTTGGGAGGGGTGAGTTACACGTATTTTATTCATGCTGCTCTGTCGTAGTTTGTCAGACATTCCTGTTTTTCTTTCCCCCACACACCAAAGAAAGTGAAAGTCTTTTTCTTTAGGACCCACATCCATAAATGGAAGAAATCCTGGCTGCAATAATGTCGAGAGTTTTTAACTATTTTCTTGTATTCTGAGGGGAATTAAGCTTATTCTTACCTAGTTGATTGAATTCCTGCCATCCACACTATGAGCATTTTGAAATTGAACTTCTTTTCTGGGTGAAAATAAGTCATGAAGGTCATTCCCTTATGTAAGCTCAATGCCTGTCTGGGCACAGGGGAAAAGCCACTTAGTTAAGTGGCCTCTGGTCATTCTTGTGGTATCCACTTTCTTTCTATGGGATTGAGTAGGTGGCAGGTGTTTTCAGGGGAAGCCATCCTGCTTGTTTCCCCGAACTCTTTGTTGCTCTGAGGACACAGCTTTGCTCAGAAATGCAGCACAGATCCTTACAGCTGACGCTGCTCTGCTCTGTTCTGGGGAAAGCACAACATAAATAATTTCCCAGCCGGACTCAGTGGCTCATGCCTGTAATCCCAGCACTTTGGGAGGCCGAGGCGGGCGGATCACTTGAGGTCAGGAGTTCAAGAGCAGCCTGGCTAACATGGTGAAACCCTGTTTCTACTAAAAATACAAAAAATTACCGGGCGTGGTGGCGCATGCCCGTAATCTCAGCTACTCGGGAGGCTGCGGCAGGAGAATCGCTTGAACCAGGAGGCAGAGGTTGCAGTGAACCGAGATTGTGCCATTGCACTCCAGCCTGGGCAACAAGAGCGAAACTCCGTCTCAAAAAAAAAAAAAAATTCCCTCACCAGGAGATCATTTTCAGCTCATGTGTCTTGTCATTCTTTTAGTGACAATCTTACAAGAAAACTATAAGGAGGCATTATGTACAAATATGTAAGTAGTTTATTTTTAATAATTGTAAAAATCCTATGTAACAACTACCAGAAGAAATCCTATGAGAGTCCTAACAGGCATTATTACCATATCTTATGTGATTGGCATGATAGCACCTCTGATAAATCATTCAGAGGTTTGCCATGCCCCAGCTTCTTTTCTCATAATGATAATTATAGTTGATACTTTGCCTCCAAGTCCAGGGTGCTATATAGCTTTTGCTAATGGTATATTTGGTGTTTGGTATAGTTTTGGGTAGAGTTACAGAAGGGAGAGTTTATTTCTATCCGGTAGTCACAAATTCCTTGGCTCTATGAATTTTCCATGAAAGGAGGAAGTAGGCTTTTCTCGTTGTGGGTAGTCTTTTTTTTTTTTTTTTTTTTTTTTGGAGCCAGAGTCTTGCTCAGCTGCCCAGGCTGGAGTGCAGTGGCACCATCTCGGCTCACTGCAACCACCATCTCCTGGGTTCAAGCGATTCTCCCGGCTCAACCTCCCGAGTAGCTGGGATTATAGGCACCCGCCATCATGCCCAGCTAATTTTTGTATTTTAGTAAAGACAGGGTTTTCACCATGTTGGCCAGGCTGGTCTTAAACTCCTGACTTCAGGTGATCCGCTTGCCTTGGCCTCCTAAAGTGCTAGGATTACAGGCGTGAGCCACCGCGCCCGGCCCCTTGTGGGTTCTTCTACACTGCTGGGATCTCTGTTTTAAGTGCTCAGCTTCATGATTGATTGCTGGGTTTCCATTTTCCCATCCAGTTCTGGAGTTCGTAGAGAGTGAAGATGGTAGGCTTGAACAGATACCAAATAAACTTACGATCTTGTAAGAGTTGTCTAGCTACTTAAAACCCTCAGAAGTAAGAGCTTAGTCTCACGAGTTGTAAGAGTGGGATTTGGAGCTTGCTGGTGGAGATTGACTTCAACTGAGAGATGCGCAATAGTCATGGTTTTCTTAAGCCTCTTATGAAACCATGAATGTGAGATGAAGCTAAATAGAACAGAATCCAGAGATCACAAACTCATCTAGAGTACTTCCACAAAATTTACAAAGATGTGGGAACTTTAGGGATAGGATATATTTTGTTGTTAATATCAACTAGAGGCACTTTACGTAGGGTTAAATGATCGAACCCTTTTGTGGTTTTGAAACACCAACATACTGGCTTACACTGCTGAAATATTTTGGGTTTCATTATTTTGCACTGGATCCACCCTGTAAATACTCTTAAGTATACATTTCAACCACTGTTTTTTCTACTCTTTTTGCTGCTCATTAAAATCTTTCATGTAGGTGCCAGAACCTTATGTAAACAGCTTTTTAAAAAGTGGAAGCTGGTATTTTGTTTAAACAAAAAGCCATAGAACTTGGTCATGTTTTCCATTTTAAAATGATTTATTGAAACAAGGTAATACTAATAAAAACCCACAGGCACCAAACAGGCTGCTTAAAATGGTCTGTTAAAGACATTTTTTGGTTATGGAATATAACTAAGAAAAGTTTTGCACATCTGTAAGGGGGAAAAACAGTATATGACCATTGGGTAGAGTGGACGGGACTCATGTTAAGGACTCACTTAATTTGGAGAAGAGCATTCAGTGGCATGCTGTTAGAGGACTAGTGTCTGAGAATCTCCTCACAGTATCATGTTGCAGGAATTCCTCATTGCTCTGCAACTTCCAAACCAGTTTGAGTCATACAAATGTTTTCTAAACTTTTATTGTATTACTGCAATAAATCTTTTAACAGTACTTCGCTAATGTGTATGTATGTCTTTTTCAAACTGTTCATTTGCACTGCTACATTGAGGGTAGCAAGAATGAGACTGAACCCTGGGGTACTTTATACAAATTATAGAAGAAGTTTGTAGAATTTTTTTGCCAGGTAAGAAAAAATGTTAATATATTTTTTAAAATTATGGATCATGGTGGTATTAACAATGATCTTTCTCAAGCTGAGAAGCTGGTTGCATACTTTCCCTAAAGACGTGTTTTTCTTTGGTAGCCATCATTTGATGCATGTGGCCTACAATGACCTAGTTTTGTGCAACAGACCCCTGGGGCAGAGGGCCTCTAGGATGCCCACGTGGAACCTGCCAAGACTTTCTTCAGGACAAGAGGAAAAGGGAAATGTTAGAGGGAACCATTCACATGCCTGAGTAGCTTTGGAGAATCCCTCGCCGACCCAATACCCCTTATTTTTTATAACTAATTTCTCCCAGGTAGGTAGTCGGCAGTACCCTTCAGATTAGATTATTGTAGAGAAGGACCACCTGCAGGTGGTGGAAAGCTACCAAGAGTGACTACTGTGGAAGAGCCAGGCCAGCCAGGATACCTCCAGGAGCTATTGCCATGGTCATACTGCCCCTTTATCTGGAGCAGAAGGCTGGCAGGCAACAGGAGGAAATAGGCAAGGAAACGGAAGGGTTCTCAAACAGGGTGTGTGCTTTGGTGGCAATGTCCTTCAGTCTTTCCAGGCAGCAGTTTAAAGCATGCTCCCATCTGGTGTTTAAAGGGAGATTTCTCCATCCTGAGTTACATCATGATTGATGCAGGAAACAGACTGAAACAGATTGGGAGGAATTAAGGATAACTTTGTCATTGGTAGTGAGGAGATTATTTAAAAGTTGCATCAATAAAATGTACCAGAAAACTTGAAACTGGACTCTTGGGCAAGCCATCTGCACCTCAGCCTTGAAACTCAATGAGGAAAAACCACCACCAGCCGACCTCGTAAGAAAATACACTGGAAAGAGTTGACAATCTGCTTAGATAGTTGAAGTGAATTTTTTTTAGGGCTGGGCACAGTGGTTCATGCCTGTAATCCCAGCACTTTAGGAGGCCAAAGGCAGGAGGATTGTTTGAGCTCAGGAGTTCAAGGCCAACCTGCGCAACATAGTGAGACCCCATTTTTTTTTTTTTTTTTTTTTTTTTTTGAGACAGAGTCTCACTGTCGCCCAGGCTGGAGTGCAGTGGCGTGATCTCAGCTCACTGCAAGCTCCGCCTCCCAGGTTCACACCATTCTGCCTCAGCCTCCCCGAGTAGCTGGGACTACAGGTGTCCACCACCATGCCTGGCTAATTTTTTTTTTTTTTTTTTTTTAGTAGAGATGGGGTTTCACCATGTTAGCCAGGATGGTCTCGATCTCCTGACCTCGTGATCTGCCCGCCTCGGCCACCCAAAGTGCTGAGATTACAGGCGTGAGCCACTGCACCCAGCCGATGAGACCCCATTTCTACAAAAATTTAAAAATTAGCCAGGCATGGTGGTGTGCATCTGTGGTCCCAGCTACTCAGGAGGTTGAGCTGGGAGGATCACAAGAGCCTAGGATGTTGAGGCTACAGTGAGCTGTGATTGCACCACTGTACTCCAGCCTGGGTGACAGAGTGAGACCTTGTCTCAAAAAAAAAAAAAGTTGGGCGCAGTGGTTCACACCTGTAATCCCAGCACTTCGGGAAGCAGAGACAGGCGGATCACCTGAGGTCAGGAGTTCAAAACCAACCTGGCTAACATGGCAAAACCCCATCTCTACTAAAAATACAAAAAAAATTAGCCAGGTGTGGTAGTGCATACCTGTAATCCCAGCTACTCAAGAGGCTGAGGCAGGAGAATCACATGAAACTAGGAGGCGAAGGTCACAGTGATCCAAGATCGCACCACTGCATGCCAGCCTGGGCGACAGAGAAAGACTCCATCTCAAAACAACAACAACAAAAACCAGAAACCACCAGTGGGATAATCTTTCCTCCAAGAAAGAGGATAGTAAACTAACAAGAGTTACATCAATGACTTTTGTTGTGCCTTTTGTAGGGAGGAGTGAGAGATACTCTGGTGGTGGGAGGGATCTAAAGGAGCCTTTGAATGAATGCTGCCCTTTAAAAAGAGAAAATTAGCTGGGGGTGGTGGCTCACGTCTGTAATCCCAGCACTTTGGGAGGCCAAGACAGGCGGATCACATGAGGTCGGGAGTTCCAGACCAGCCTGACCAACATGGAGAAACCCGGTCTCTACTAAAATACAAAATTAGCCAGGTGTGGTGGCACATGCCTGTTATCTCAGCTACTCGGGAGGCTGAGGCAGGAGAATCGCTTGAACCCAGGAGGCAGAGGTTGCAGTGAGCCGAGATCAAGATCACACCATTGCACTCCAGCCTGGGCAACAAGAGCGAAACTCTGTCTCAAAAAAAACAAAAGTGAGAAAATTGGCAGAAGGTATTTGATGATACTAGTTAAGTGTTGAAAATGGGCTAGAGCCAGTTGAGTAAAAAAAAACTCAGAGGCATTAAGCAGGAGTGTCCAATCTTTTGGCTTCTGTGGGCCGCATTGGAAGAATTGTCTTGGGCCACACATAAAATACATTAACAATAGCTGCTGAGCTATTAAAAAAAATTGCAAAAAATCTCATGATGTTCTAAGAAGTTTACACATTTGTGTTGGGCTACATTCAAAGCCATCCTGGGCCGCATGCAGCTCATGGGCCACCGGTTGAACAAGCTTGCATTAAAGAGTCTTGTGGGCTGGGCGTGGTGGCTCACAGCTGTGATCCCAGCACTTTGGGAAACGAAGGTGGGTGGATCACCTGAAGTCAGGAGTTCGAGACCAGCCTGACCAACATGGTGAAACCACATCTCTACTAAAAATACAGAAATTAGTCGGGTGTGGTGGTAGGCACCTGTAATCCCAGCTACTTGGGAAGCTGAGGTGGGAAGATCATGTAAACACGCGAGGCTGAGGTTGCAGTGAGCCAAGATCATGCCACTGCACTCCAGCCCAGACGAAAGAGCCGATTATCTCAAAAAAAGAAAAGGCCAGGTTTGGTGGCTCATGCCTATAATCCCAGCACTTTGGGAGGCCAAGGTGGGTGGATCACCTGAGCTCAGGAGTTCGAGACCAGCCTGGCCAACATGATGAAACCCCATGTCTACTAGAAATAAAAAATAAAAAAAAAAAATTAGCCAGGTGTGGTGGTGTGTGCCTGTAATCCCAACTACTCAGGAGTCTGAGGCGGGAGAATCGCTTGAAACCAGAAGGCAGAGGTTGCAGTGAGCCGAGATTGTGCCATTACACTCCAGCCTGGGCAACAAGAGCGAAACTCCATCTCAAAAAAAAAAAAAAAAAAGAAAAGGGTCCTGTGGCATTGATACCTCCAGATCCATATCAGATTGTTCCTGACCTCACCCTCCCTTTGGGTGTGGCATTTTAGCATTTACTGTATGGCTTCAGAAGACACCTGGATTTTGAGGAAAGAACTTTCCTACCCTTTCCAGCAGCTTATTTCCCTAATTTAAAAAAAAAAAAAACCTGTCAAGACAACATTTCTGGAGTGTAAGTATGTTGCTCTCAATTTGGGAATGAAAGTGCCAAGTGGTTTGATGGTAGATGGAATAGAAACACCTCTCAACCCAAGGCTGATGAAAGAATGATAGGAGCAGAGAGTATCTTCTGTGATCAGCAGTTTCACAGTTGCATTCAAAATAAAGAGGACTAAGTCTAGTATCCACAGGAGGAAATAACTGTTTTCTGGTTCAGGAGCCACTGGTACTGGCTTAAGGGAGTTCTGCTACTCCTTTGAGACATTTTACATTCTTTTTTTCCTTAATACAAGCATACCTTGTTTTATTGCGCTTTGCTTTGCCACACCTCTCAGTGGGTTTTTTACAAATTGAAGGTGTGTGATAATCCTGCGTTGAGCAAGTCATCAGCGCCATTTTTCCAACAGTATGTGCCCACTTCATCATGTCTGACATTTTGATAATTCTCACAATATTTCAAATCTCTTCATTATATCTGTTATGGTGATCAGTGATCTTTGATGTTACTATTGTAATTGTTTTGGAGGCCCACAAACTGTATAAGAGAGCAAACTTAATAAATATGTGTATTCTGACTACTTCACCGACCTCCTGTTCCCTCATTTCCCTCTCTTCAGGCCTCCTTATTCCCTGAGACACAACAATATTGAAATTGGGCCAATTAATAGCCCTACAGAGGCTTCTAAGTGTTCAAATGAAAGAGTCCCATGTCTCTCACTTTAAATCAGAAGCCAGAAATGATTAAGCTTAGTAAGGAAGGCATGTCAAAAGCCAAGACAGGCCGAAAGCTGGATCTCTCGTGCCAAACAGCCAAGTTGTGAATGCAAAGGAAAAGTTCTTGAAAGTAATTACAAATGCTACTCCAGTGAACACACAAATGATTTAAAAAGCAAAACAGCCTTATTGCTGATACGCAGAAAGCTTTAGTGGGCTAGATAGATGAAACCAGCCACATTACCTTAAGTCAAAGCCTTACCCAGAACAAGGCCCTATCTCTAATTCTCTGACGGTTGAGAGAAGTGAGGAAGCTGCAGAAGGAAAGTCGAAAGGTAGCAGAGGTTAGCTCATGAGGTGTAAGAAGCTGTCTCTGTAACATAAAAGTGTAAGAGAAAGCAGCAAGTTATCCAGAAGATCTAGCTAAGGTAATTGATGAAGATGGTTACACTAAACAACAGATTTCCAATAGAGATGAAACAGCATCCTACTGGAAGAAGATGCCATCTAGGATTTTCACAACTAGAGAGAAGCCAGTGCCTGGCTTCCAAGCTTGGGAAGGACAGGCTGACTCTCTCATTAGGGGCTAATACAGCTGGTGACTTTCAGTTGAAGCCAGTGTTCATTTACCATTCCAAAACTCCTAGGCCTGTTAAGAATTATGCTAAATTTACTCTTCCTGTGCTCTGTAAATAGAACAAAGCCTGCATAGCAACACATCTGTTTACAGCATGGTTTACAGATTGTTTTAAGCCCACTATTGAGACCTACTGCTCAGAAAACCAGCTTCCTTTCAAATTATTACTACCCATTGACATTGTACCTGGTCATCCAAGAGCTCTGATGGAGATATACAAGGAGATTAATGTTTTCATGCACGATAACACAACGTCCATTCTGCAGCCAATAGCTCAAGGAGTAATTTTATCCTTTCAAGTCTTATTTAAGAAATACATTTTGTAAGGCCACAGCTGCTATGGATAGTGACTCCTCTGATGGATTTGGGCAAAGTCAACTGAAAACTGGGATGGATTCGCCATTCTAGATGCCATTAAAAACATTTGTGATTCATGGAAAGAGTAAAAATATCAACTTTTTTTTTCTTTTACTCACACTATCACCCAGGCTGGATAGGCATGACTCACTCACTGCAACTCACCGGGTTCAACAATCTCTGCCTCACCTCGAGTTTCACCATGTTGGTCAGGCTAGTCTCAAACTCCTGACCTCAGGTGATCCACCCACCTAGGCCTCCCAAAGTGCTGAGATTACAGATGTGAGCCACTGTGCCCGGCCAAAATATCAACATTAACAGGAGTTTGGCTTAGAATCCTTTCTACTTTCACCTTCAAGTCTAGCCTCTCGTTGTTTAAAATAAACATCTTGTGTAAAATAGAAAAAATAAAAATAGAGTGAAAAACACAAAAAAGTCCCAGGGTTTATAAGTTGATTCCAATCCTCATGGATGACTTTGAGGGGTTCAAGACCCATGGAAGAAGTAGCTACAAATGTGGTGAAAAATAGCAAGAGAACTAAAAGTGGAGCCTGAAGATGTGACTGAAATGCTCCAATCTCATAATAAAACTTGAATGGATAAGGAGTTGCTTCTTACAGATGAGCAAAAGAAAATGTTTTGGCTGGGCACGGTGGCTCATGCCTGTAATTCCAGCACTTTGGGAGGCCAAGGCGGGCACATCTCCTGAGGTCAGGAGTTCAAGACCAGCCTGGCCAACATGATGAAACCCTGTCTCTACTAAAAATACAAAAATTAGCCAGGCGTGGTGGTGCACAGCTATAGTCCCAGCTGCTTGGGAGACTGAGGCAAGAGAATCTCTTGAACCCAAGAGGTGGAGGTTGCAGTGAGCTGAGATCGCACCACTGCACTCCAGCCTGGGAGACAGAAAAAAAAAAAAAAAAAAAAACAATTTTTTTTTTTCCCTCATCCAGGCGGGACAATACATGATCATGGCTCCCCTCAATCCTGGCCCAATGATCCTACCTCCCCACTGAAGTAGTGGGATATACTACCCACCATTTTTTTTTTTTTTTTTTTTTTGAGAGATCTTGTTCTGTCACCCAGGCTGGATACGACCTGCACGCCATTCTCCCGCCTCAGCCTCTCCGAGTAGCTGGGACTACAGGCGCCCGCCACCACGCCCGGCTAATTTTTTGTATCTTTAGTAGAGACGGGGTTTCACCGTGGTCTCGATCTCCTGACCTCGTGATCCGCCCGCCTCGGCCTCCCAAAGTGCTGGGATTACAAGCGTGAGCCACCGCGCCCGGCCCATTTTTTTTTTTTTGTAGAGACAAGGTCTCCCTATGTTGCCCAGCCTGGTCTTGAACCCCTGGGCTCAAGCAGCCCTCCCACCTTGGCCTCCCAAAGTGCTGAGATTACTGGCAGAAACTGAAATAAAATCTACTCCTGATAAAGATGGTACGAACATCGTTGAAATGGCAGCAAAGAGGTTTGAGATTTTGAAGTAAGTTATAATGGGGGTAAAATGCTATCAAATAGCATCACATGCTACAGAGAAATCTTTCATGAAAGGAAGAGTCAACCAATACAGCAAACTTCATTGTTGTCTTATTTTAAGAAATTGCCATAGCCACCCAACCTTCTGCAGCCACCAACTCTGATCAGTCGTCAGCTATCAATATTGAGGCAAACCATACACCAGCAAAGATTGACTCACAGCTGATTGTTAGCATGTTTTAAGCAATAAAGCATTCCTTAAAGTATGTACATTGTTTTTTAGACATAATGCTATTGCACACTTAGTACAGTATCACATAAACATAACTTGTATATGCACCAGAAAATTAATGACTTGCTTTATTGCAGTGGTCTGGAACTGTTGGACAGAACGAATTTTATCTAGAGCCTGGTGAACAGCTTCCCAGGTGTGCTAAAAATTTAGGGCCTCCTAGGGATCATCAAGTTTTAGGAAATGGGTTTCCTTCTTCCACAGGCACGGAGAAGGAAGAAAATTTTGCACTGGCCTTGGGGGAGCTGAAGAAGAGCTGGGGGGGAGGCTTGTTCTGACATAAAACAGTGACTCTCTCCCTGCTTGAGATGTCCCACAGAAGGCTGTTTCTGGTTCACATGTGCCCCCTAGGTCCACTCCCTCCCCTTCATCCTGCTCACTGCCAGAGAGACTATGCTGGGAGTGCTGCATCAGCAGTCTCCAGGCCCTTAGAGGCTCAAGGTGTTCATTCCCTGGCTCCTTCACTGCCAAGTCTGTGTTCCTTCCTCCCTCCTTCCCATCCCAGCAACCACCCTCCTCCTTCCACCAGACCTGGGAACCATCATCCCAACCACACTCACCCTGTGGTTCTATTACACGTATCAGTAGTTCTCAACCCCACCTGCAACTGGAATCACCCGGGAGCTCCTGCCCCCAATGGTTGATTTAATAGGTCTAGGGTGTGCCCTGAGCATTGAGAATTTAAAAAGCTCCACAGTTGATTATAATGTGCAGCCACTACCCTGCCCACTACGACCCCCAACCAGGCAGCTGGGGCCTCTGCACCAGCTCCTGCACATTAGTAGGGCCCATCCTTTGGCCTTCCTGCCCTGCGCCTCTTCACAGGCAAGGAGTTTGAAGGATCAAGGGGGCAGGCACGGTTCCAGAATCTTTGTTCCCCTTATAAACCATTACCTAGGTTCCCAGAACCTCAGGACCTCCAGCCCTTCCCCAGCTTTGTCCTCCAGACAGATCCCTTCATCCTGAGAAGTGGCCGAAGCGTGGCTCAGTACAGAGGGTGGGAGGATGCTGGAGGGGATGTGCTGCAGGAGGGCTCTCTGTGTTCTTGCCATGGGCCCTGCAAATACTGGGGAGGGCTTGTCCCTACATCTACACCCTTATAATAAATCCTTGAATTTACTCAAGTGTGCAGCAGTTTCCTTTCAAGACCCTGCATGGAGCACAGACTTAGAAATCTGAGGGGCCTAAAGCCAAGACCACTGGCCATGGAAAAGGAAAAGTTCACATGAGAGGTCCCAGCTTAGGCACTGGGGCAGCCAAGTCATCTCTGCTTAGAAGAGAAAATAAGGGCTGGTATAGAAAGGGAATTGCTCAAGACAGGCCACACACCCTGCAGCAGAATCATGCTGGGTTGTCTGTATAGGGGAGGATTGGTGAGGAAGGGCAGAGTGAAGGCCAACAGTTTGGTCCCAGAATAGGGAAGGCTGGGTGGGCCAGGCCTGGCTCCAACCCTACCCTTGAACCAGACTGCAGACACTCAAGTTATGCAAATAGATTATCCAGCCTCACAATGGAGAGGGAAGAGATACAATTAAATACAACCTTGCTTTCCATTTTACTCATGTTTGGCAACTAACTGATTTTTTATTTAACTAATTGATTTTTAGTTTTTCAAGAACTTTATCAACATCTTCATATTTTTTGAGACAGGGTCACCCAAGTTGCAGTGCAGTGATGCGATCATGGCTCACTGCAGCTGACTTCCTAGGCTCAAGCTGTCCTCCTGCATCAGCCTCCTGAGTAACAGGGGCTACACGTGTGTGCCACTACGCCTTGCTAGTTTATTTTTTGTACAACGACAGGGCCTCACTTTCCTACCCAGCCTGGTCTCAAACTCCTGAGCTTAATGATTTTTCCACCTTGGCCTCCTAAAGTGTTTGGATTACAGGCATGAGCCACCATGCCCAGCCCTTCATACTTCTTAATAAACAGATCTGAGACTTCAGTACCAGTATGTAAAGGAAAAGTCCACCTTAATTCAAAAAGAATGAGAGGGGGGTCCCAAAAGGAGTTTGTTCTGAGGCCTGTTCTCTGCTCACTGAAGGACGCTTGGCTGAGGGGGCCTCTGGGAGAAAGGGTAAAAGGTTTTGTTCTGCTTTGCAGATAGAGGAACATCACCTCTTACATGGGCTGCTGCCACATAAGGGACTGCCATCTCTGCTTCCATTTTAGTTCTTCCCAGACACTGGCTCTGCTCCCCTAAAACTGTAAGGTCAAACCAACCACCTGGAATGGTGATGCTACCTTACTGTGCTTTTCCTCACATCAGTTTGGTATAAATGCACTGGATGTTACCCAAGGGTTTATAACCACCAATGTTTGCTCTTCTCATGAGGTTGTGCGAACATCAGCTATGGCCACAAATGACAGGCAGGAAATGACATGTATGTCAGTTAAGACTGCACATCTCCCACACAGGTACCTTGACCAACTCACAAAGATTGCAACACTAGCTTTTTTGAGGAAAAACGGGGATAAAAGCAATCAGATTCCCAGCCTGGGCAACATGGCAAAACTGTCTCCACAAAAAAAATACAAAACTTAGCCAGGCATAGTGACATGCAGCTGTAGTTGCAGCTACTGGGAAGACTGAGGCAGGAGGATCACTTGAGCCCAAGAGGTTGAAGCTGCAATGAGTCGAGATCATGCCACTGCACTCCAGCCTGAGTGAGAGACCCCATCTCAAAAAACCAGAAACAGCCAGGCACGGTGGCTCACGCCTGTAATCCCAGCACTTTGGGAGGCTGAGGTGGGCAGGTCACAAGGTCAGGAGTTCAAGACCAGCCTGGCCAATATGGTGAAACACCATCTCTACTAAAAATACAAAAAAAAAAAAAAAAAAAAAAAAAAAACAGCTGGGCCCACATGGTGGCGCATGCCTGTAGTCCCAGCTACTCAGGAGGCTAAGGCAGAAGAATCGCTTGGACCTGGGAGGCTGAGGTTGCAGTGAGCTGAGATCGCACCACCGCACTCCAGTCTGGGCAACAGAGCAAGACTCCATCCCAAAACAAACAAACCCCAGAAACAATCAGATTCCCCAAGTGCCAGACACTGCACAGTAGAGAATGCCTTTAAACGAGGCATACCCTACATACAGCTGGATAACATCAGCTCTCATTGGTTTAGTCGGTGGTGTACAGAAAAGAAGGGCTCGCAGTGCAGGCTAATTTCATGTTTTTGAATCAAGCTGTAGATAAAGGAGGACAAACAGCCAGTCTGCTGAGTGAAGAAGGAATGGAGCTATGGAAAATACCTGGGAACACTCACATAAAAACAGTGTCCCAAGCTGGTCCAAAAAGGTTGGCACGAAGGTACTGACAAGTCCAAGTTAGAAGCGGTGATTGGACAAAGCCCAGGAAGGCAACCTCTAGGTCATAACATAACCACCGGCTCAGAGCCTGCTGCTAGGGGAGCTACTGGTGCTAACAGAGCCGAGGTTATACCAGATGCACAATGAGAGGTACCGAGCAAACCCCACATAGCTGCAGTGGGAGTTTCCACCAAGGATGCTCCCATGAGACCAGCTATGGCCAGAGGTCAAGGTCCTCCAAGACCCCTTTACCTCCCTGTCAGGTTTCTCATACTAAACAGAAAATTATGGTATGGCCCAGAGCAGTCAGGTCCTGGAAGCACCCCTCACATTGAAATGGTCACTCGAGAGGAATGTACACATTTTACAGAGTGTGTTGTGTGAGGCACTGTGGGCGACGCCCTCTGAGTTGAGTGCAGTGGGTGGACAAGCTCCACAGTGGTCCCTCGGTATCTGCAGATGCTCAAGTCCCTGATAGAAAATGACTTAGTATTTGCATATAACCAATGCATAGCCTCCCATCTACTTTAAATCACCTCTAGATTGCTTATAATACCGAATGTAAACAGTTGTTATGCTTGTATTGTTTAGGGAATAATGACAAGAAAAAAAGTGTATATGTTCAGTACAGACACAATGTCTTTTTCTGAGTATTTTAAATCTGAGGCTGGTTGAATCTGCGATGCAGAACCTACAGATGGGGAGGGCCAAAGAGACGGTGACAGACAGAGGGGCATGTGGTGGCAGATGTGCAGAGGGCGCTGAAAGGCACCCAGCCAAGCAGGGGCATAGGGTTGGGTTCCAAAAGAGGTATCTCCTAAGCACAGAGCCACCAATGTGCTTAGGGTTTGAACAGTCCTCTCATATGGCTGTTTTAACCTGGAGCCATTTGAGAGAACCTAAAAAAGCAAGTGTTACTCTTACCTGAGCCCTTCCTTAGCTTTCAATTCACTCCTTCCTTGGGTCTGGACCAACCACTGAGCAGGGGAGAGGTGAACCACTCCAGGGATAGGAGCAGCAGCTCCCCGACTCCTCCTCTAGTTTCCCTGGTTCTGGTTTTTGCTTCAGATCATCAAGGGAGGGCTTGAAGTAGGAGATAGGAGAGAAAAAAACTAAGCCAGGTGCACTGAGTCCCTGAAGAAAAGCTGAGGGGGGAGGTTTTCCCTTTTTTGGTGGGGGCAGGGATGCAGTGGGGAGAGGCTAGGGTGCTGGTGCCCACACTGACACACTGTCATTTCCTTTCTTGAATTCTGTGATCCTACAGCAATGCAGGAAAGCAGGTAGTGCGGCACACTGCTGGAGACATTTTAAAAGCAGGCTGTTTTCACCAGCTTGACACTAGGGGGCCCTGAAGAACAGCATCTTTCACCTAAGGGGAAAGCTACACTTGCCTAGAAATGAAGCCCTGGGAGGGGGTGTCCTCTGATGCCACCTGCTAATCCTCCACCTTTCATGCAGACAGCCCCGGGAACCAGGTCCTGCCACATAGTTCAAAACAGATAATCGGCGGTTTCTGAGGGACCCAAGTACTGCATGCCAATTGGGGCTGGGACATACTTACTGTGGCCTCTGCTCTTGGTCACTTTAACCCCTCATGCAGTTACAGCTTTGTGTCCCACATGAAAACCAGATCAAGAGTGGCTGATTTGTGAAAACCAACCAAGAGAGTTGTTTATCCAGTGTCCACGCTGGGCCAATGTAGAGCCATAGTCAATGTCAGCCATAGCTGACATTTACAGGCAAGCTGTACTCTAGGTCCTTTATGTTGATCTCCTTTAATCCTAAATTATGAATCATAAAAAACCAATTAAGAAGGCACTACTTTTAGTAGTTTAGAGCAAATACAAGGGGAGTAGGACAAACACTGGAAACCTCAGCCAAGGGGACAGCTAGGATTTAGAAGCATTTTCCAACATGCCTCACCTGGGTGAGTCACGAGGAAAAACACTCTTGAAGGAAAAGCTATTCTCAGCCTCCTCTTGATCCTGTGTCACAGACAAATCTGATGAGCCTGGAGGCTGCAGCCTACCATGTCACCAAGCACATCAGCCCAGCACAGCGCCTCCCCTGGAGCACGTACCATCCTTCTCCACAGCCTGCAGCCGACACTGGTCGCAAGGCTTTTTGGTGGGTACTCGATTTCACGCCAGCCTAGTTTTCAGATCTTCCACGCACAGCAGCTTTCTGGGGTCCAACACCTCCCAACCCCACCAAGCGCTATGCAGCTACAGGCCTGAATAGATCCTTAGGGACTCCCAAATGATGACGCCTAGATAAGCTGTAACAATCTCCTAGATAATACATCACCCGAACAGGAAATACAGTGGTTGTGAAAAGACAACAAACGGAAGAACTGACAGGTTGCAAAAGTTTAAACTTCAATGTTAAGTGAAGATGGCCTCTTCCGTGGCAGAAAAAAACACTATCTCCAACAATTCAAAACAATTTTTAAAAATTCTTATGATTCAATTCACAAGAACCTTCTTCAACATTGTATAAAAACAGGAGAAAAAATCTTTGCAAAACTTGGGTTCCATTTAAGATGCATGTTTTTATTTAAGTTTTAAAAAATTTTGTAACCAGACAGGATAAAGTAGACAAGAATGTTATTATCTAACCATATAATATTCTCTCAATCTTGTGGATCACTAAAATATAACAAAGGATTGTTTTCTATGCTAATTTTCAGGTTGTCCAGTTAAACCATTATTTGGTATCCTTTGAGCAGGTTAGCCTTTCAACTATTTAGAGTTTCTTCTCAGAAACATTCATATATTATACAGGAAACATTCATAGTTTATTTGGGAAACATTCATATTTTATACAAGATGTACAAATTTAAGACTAGACAATTTAAAAAAACCCACAAAATTATAGCCGCAACACTATCCTAGCTGCATTGTGGTGATTATGTTGTTCTGTTAGCTGTCCATTATATACAACTGGATTTTAATCGTGCTATTTACAGAGGGGCCAAAGCACTCATCTAAAGGTAAAGGCGCTCAGGTTTAATGTGCACTTTCATAGCCCTATGAAAACACAACCATTATATACACTGTAAACACCACAGGGCATGAAATCCATCTCCAGCCACAAACATCAATCTCACAAGATCAAGCATATGAGGTCTAAGGTGGGGTGCCTGACTTTTCTTTTTAAGAATACTTTTCATCTAAAAGTCCTGCTATTTTTTTCACAGGACACTATTCGCTTATCTCAAATATGGTGCCAGTGCTCAAAACATTTCTGGAACCCATTTTTGAGGACTACCTGCAGCATCTGCAATGAACTCTTCTGAATGTCCTGGATGGTGGTGAGTCTTCATCCTTTGAGGATGGGTTTGATTTAGGAAAACAGGCAGAGTTATTCACAGCCAACTGAATCCAACTGTGGGATACCACCTGGGTTCAAATGTGAGATGCCACTATAAACAACAAGACCAATTTTTTTGTACGGCTCATAAATTTAGAGTTTAGAAAATGCCTGAGCAATGTGGTCCTGATAATGTACAGATTCTTCTAGAGTGATGACTCAGGGGGCTACGCTCATTTGAACGGTGTATCTAGGTGTTTTGCAGTTTTAAAAACCGGTCCTTTTGTTGCCTCTCACATGGACTTTAGTATTCCTCTTCAGCTTCAGTCCCTTTTGCTTTCTTATGGATTGCCCGATTAAAGCTGTGGCAGGCAGGAACCCAGTGATTGTCATGAAGCCCCAGCTTACAGCCAGGGAATCCTTTCTGAGACCGGTGGCAGCACATCCAATACCCTGGCCCATAGGGCAATGCCTGGCAATAGGGCTTGGGGTGCCATCGGCACAGGGACACATCCCCTTTCACATACTTTTTCTTGCACTGTTTGCAAGGATCCTCTCTATAGCGTGGATCTCGAACCCAGCGAGAATCTGCTGGCCTGATATTGTAGTACTCAATGATAAACTTGAAATAGCAGCAGGTACATTTAAGGGCCACTAAACTCTTGGTGGGAAGTAACCTGAAGATTTTTACCATAATGTGGTGGGGCAGAAAAGCCATGTACTGCTGAGGCTCCAAAAGCTGCTGGATTTTAAACCTGGTCTCCAAGAAGTCATGCGACACCTGCTTCTTCCAACTGGATGCCTCAAGCACTGGTAATGTACTTTCCACAGGAGAGGCTGGCGGTACAAATGGCTCAGCGGACCCACTTTTTTCCTCAGATGCACTGTCACCCCCAGCAGCATCTTCAAGCTGGCTGGCCTCTGAAGACTCTTTTGTTGTGCTTTCATTCAACTGGGAACAGTCTGACAAGTGCCGACCAGGTGGCAAAAAAAACAACATCCCTGGAAGTGGGTCTTCACAGGAGTTTAAACTGGAAAGCTGGTCTTTCTCTACCTTGGACACAGTGATACTAATGCACAAAGATTCTTTTCTTCTTTGATCAGGATTTTGGCTAGTAAGCGACACAAGCTCTCTGCTCATACAATCAACAGCATCTGTGGGCAATTCAGAGGCTTGGGAATAGGTATGAGAGGAAAAAGGTAACCCAACGAGTTCATCTGTCATTTCCACATCATATCCGTTGCTGTTTTTCACGGCAGTTTGCGAACCCGGCTCTAACTCTGCACTGTCTACGTGGAAACTCACTCCTGCTGGCAATGGGGGGCAGTCCTGAGAAGCACCGTCCCAGGCCTGGTCCTCCTTAGGAGAACAGGGATCAGCTCTTGAAGGGCCACAATCCACAGATACAGACCCCACAGGATTCACCTGAGTGTCGGGTGCCTCCAAGACGCCTTTCTTGGTTTTGCCTTCATCAGCCTGAGAGCTATTTGCAAGCAATACTCTGCCTACATTTCGACGGAAGCTGTTATTCCTTGAGAGGCTCCCAGGCTCACGCTGGCCCTGCCGCTTCAGGCACTCAGACTCCAACTTGGCTACCATGTCGAGGACACGGACTGGTTCGCTCTGTGGTTCACCAACCTCAAGATTTCCCCTTTCTGTGGGTTCTTCACAAGCTCCTGGGGCAGAATAGGACTCAGACGCTGCAGGCACACCTCTGGATTGGCCGGAAAACCTCACAATTGCAGGTGAGTTTGTGCAGTTTTTTGAACAGCTAGCTAGCAGAGCACTGGCTCTTTGCTCCAAGAAGGCAACCATCTGTATAACTGACAGAGGCCTCCCAGCATAGACTCCATCCCCACTGTCACTCACATAGTGCACAGAACAGTGCTCAATGCCACATGCAAAAGGCTCAGGTTGGTAGCACCTGCTGTTAACTTCCCTCATCCTTTCTACCTGTACCTTGGCTTTTTTAAGATCCCCTGATTTTTTCCTTCTCTTAGTAGCTCTCCCATCAATATCCCAGGAACTTTTTATTTTCATAGATCCTATCCTGTTACTACACTGGTGGGATGCAAAGAATGCAATTTTTTCCTTGGTATTTCCAGGTTTCACAACAGCCCAGATATCAAGTGGTCCTTCTTCTTCACCCTGGTGGATTGTTGCAGATGGTGCATTCTTCTTGGTTTTAACATTCAAGCTGCTCTCTACAGGACTCTTCCCACTCATACTGCACAGAACATTTGGAGAAAGGATCCCAAATGGCTTTCGAGATGATGCTTTACCGAGAGAGGCTGAAGGAGAGACACTTGGTGTTATGTGGCTAGCTTTGCATGTTTCAGCATTTACAGCCTTTTGGTGGTTCATAGGAGTTCTCTGCGTTTCCCTGCTGACTTCTGGGGGTTGCTCTTTCTTCTGGAGCTTCCAATATGGCTTTAGGTGCATAACAAAGCCCCTATAGGAAAGAAATACACATTTGATTCAGAAACCAATTTTGTTTTTAGAAAAAATGTTTTTAAATTTAAGCTCAGCTGGTTCTAGCAACTATGAAAAACATGTTCTACCAGTTCACTAAATCTTTACCAACTCTCTCATGATAGTTTTTACTGCACATATCAAGAATAACAAAAAGCTACCAGTTTATATGGTGTGTAGTACATTTTTTTTTTAACAGAAAATAAATTGGTTTTGACTGAAGAACTTTAGAAACTGACATCAGTTAACATTTAGTAAACTTTAACCTTTTAAATTAAAAAAAATCTGAACTTCCTGAAAACAACTAAGTATTAGGCATAGTACAGAAGAAAGGAAAGTATAAAAAGAACTCCTCCATGATCCCTATTAGATTTTTAAACACTCTTTCTAGATCATCACAATTAGCATTTTATTAGTTGCAAACAGCCCGTCAAAATTATTGCTTCCTGGCCGGGCATGGTGGCTCACGTCTGTAATCCCAGCACTTTGGTAGGACAAGGCAGGCATATCACCTGGAGACAGGAGTTGAAGACCAGCCTGGCCAACATGGTAAAACCCTGTCTCCACTAAAAGTACAAAAATCAGCCGGGCGTAATGGGGCATGCCTGTAATCCCAGCTACTCCAGAGGCTGAGACACAAAAATTGCTTTAACCTGGGGGTGGAGGCTGCAGCCAAGATCGCACGCACCACTGCCCTCCAACCTGGAAAACAGAGCGAGACTTTGTCTCAAAAAAAAAAAAAGAAAATTATTGCTTCCTAAACTATTCCCATACCACTGAATACTGAATATTTAGATGTTTACAATTTTTCACTTGTTTCCTTGTGTACTTTGCCCATCTATTAGTCTTGATTTTCTAAATAATCTATATGTAGAAACATTTAACTGTCAAATTTCCTGTAACCATCTTAAATATAGACCCTGCAGTCCTTATTAATTTTAAAACCATTTTAAACTAGTTCAGAAAGATGGTGCCTTGTTTTGGTCCTTGGCCAGGGGTAGAGATGGCAGCTATTTCAGAAATGAGACAAAAAGATGATTACATGCAGAGACTAGTGTTCCAGTCCCTGCCATATCACTGATTATCTAGACAGGGTGATTTTACCTTGGGCAAGTCACTTCCTCTCTCGGTCTCAGTTGAAACATTAACTGAGGGGCTGAAATACTAGATAACCTAATGAACTTGTCAATGTACAATTTATATAAAACAGCCCACTGCTACACAAAACACCCTGGATTGAGGAAAGAATGTTTTCTAGGGATGCCTGGACTCCTGCAAAATAAACCTAGAAACTAAAGATCTGCAGTCCCAGTTTGGTGGGAGTGAGGCAACAGCACCTACAGGTCTAAGCACGTGAAGTTTCACCTACTCTTGCTCACTGGGACAGCAGCTGAACACATACATCTCAGACAGCTCAGTACATTCATCCTCCTTTGCTCCACATTTACTGGGTACCTGCCATATGGCAGCCTCTGTGGTAACTGATTTCAGGTTATCAGTTTTAATCACCAAGAATGAAAGTGATTGTCTGGAACAAGTTTACCTTTCACCTTCAACTTTTAAATCCTACATTCTAGTCTCAGATAAAAGAATTATGGATATTGATATCTTCTAGCCAGATAAAGAGAAATTTTGCATTTAAAGCATACAAAGTGTTTTTTAAAAGATACCCCTGAAATAGGAGCCAGGCATGGTGGCTCACACCTATAATCCCAGTGCTTTGGGAGGCATAGGTGGGAGGACCCTTTGAGGCCAGGAGTTTGGGACCAAGTTTATTCCTGGTGATTAAAACTGGTATCTGAAAACAGTTACCATAGAGGCTGCCATATGGCAGGCACTCAGTAAATGTGGAGCAAATGAGGATGAATACACTGAGGCATACATCCAAGATGTATGCTTCAACTAGGAAAGCCTGGGCAACACGGCAAGACCTCATCTCTAAAAAAAATTTTTTTTTAATTAGCCAGGTGTGATGGCACATGCCTGTCGTCTCAGCTACTGGGATGGCTGAGGCAGAAGGATCGCTTGAGCCCCGGAGTCTAAGGTTACAGCAAGCTATGATCACACCACTATACTCTAGCCTGGGCAATACAGCAAGACCCTGTCTCCAAAAACAACAACGACAAAAAAACCCAACCAACCAAACAAAACCTTTGAGACAGATCTTATCAGGGTCTTTCTGATCTTTGGCAATGTATAGCCTAATCATCTGTAGAGATCTTCCCCCTTTCTGCACTGTGACATTTTTAATAGCTTTCTATCATTATACTGTATAGTCTTACAAATAGAGCTACCCAGAATTCAAGAACAGATGACACATAAATGAATAAAAGAGGCACACCTAGTGCTGTCTCTCTGTGCCAACTATTTTCTGGGTTTTCATATCCGTTCAACCCCATTCCTAAATGAAATAAATGGAAGTGTTGAAAAACCCAATAAATTTTCACATAATGATCTCATTACACAGTATCTATGAATAAATTTAATTTAAACTTTAGCAATATGTGCGCCATTTTGCATTGCACAATATGTTCTCTTTGACTTCTTCCCCCATATATTATTTTAGGTGCTATTATTGATAGACAGGGACATTAAAAAGAAAGTAATGTAATTACAGAAGGCTTTTATTTGCATTCAAGCTTTAAAGTCAGCTCAACTAACACTTTGTGTACAAGATTTTAGCGAGATTAAAATAGGAGATGATCCCAGGGAACAGATGTGAGGGAAGGAAAATAGCCAGTAAGGACACACAGGGTGACTGCTGGAAAGTGGGGTGATTCTGTGAGACCCCTGAAAGAAGCAGGGCATTTAGGCACCAGCTCCAATCCCTCACTGGTTGAAGGCTGCCTGAGGTTAGCCTTTCCCCATCATTTGCTGGGTTTGAGAGCCCTGAGGCAGAAAACAGAAAACTGTTGGCAAGACGTAGACAAACTACAAAAATCTAAGTTTTGTTTGAAACCAGTGATGGCCTGAGAGGATATAATGCAGGGAGCAAAGGGCATCTGCTGCAAAAATCCATAAAGCAAAAACTTTAAATCTCCAACAGATTACAACAGATGGTGGCACTTTCCCACCCCCAAGTCACCCCCACACAAAGACAGGCATGGGTGGGGTAAAGCTCCAGCTAGGTTTCCATGGTTGCCAACCTCTTCATCACAATTGTATTTTAAAGTATCGCTATAATAAAGTCCTGCTCTCTTGCAATAAAATAAAATGCAGGTTTACAGCACCTACACATCGATGTTCCTTAGATTCTCAGAAAGGCCCTTAGAAGAAATTAAGATCCCTAGGCCCGCTGAATCACAATTTCTCAAACTGGGCCCAGAATCTGTTTTTAATGTTAGGTTGAAATTGGAAGGGACTTTAGAGGTCATGTGTTAGATCTAATGTAAGAGTGGGATTCTGGATGTGAACTGGGGTGCTGGGCTACTAACGGGTAAGGCGGAACTGCCCAACAAAATGCCAAGCAGACAGTCCATACTGAAGCATCTCATCTAAGGGCTGGGTAAAAACACACCCGTTTTCTTGGTATTTTCTCTTTAAAACACAATAAACTCAATGGCCTTTTTTCTCTTAATTTCCTGGCTTCTAGAGCTGAAGGTCAAATGGCCTTTTTATTGCCAAATTCCCTCCAACTACCAACTCTTCAGTTTCTTTGACTTTGCCTTCCCAGCTCTCTTCTTCCCCAGCCCCTAAACATCAGTGTTCTTCAGAGTTCTTTCTGTTTCTAGACCAGTACTCTTCTTAAGCTATATAACTAAGTGATCTCTTGTAGTTTTAACTCAAACATTTCCAGTGACACACTCTCCCCAACTTCATATCCTACAGCCTGGTAGACATCCTCACCTGGATATCAAAAAAGAATCTCAAAATCAACACTACTAGTTAATGATAGCCTCAAGTATACCTAGTCCATTAAGCCAGAAGCTTGAGTCACTTGGATTCCTCCTTTCTGATCCCCACATCTCATCACCAAGTCGCTAAACTGTGCCACTCTTTATCCCTAGCCATCTCTGCTACACTGTCATCAGTTATTGGAAAACCTAACCTCTATCAATACAAGCAAAGTGCTGAGGCCCATTCCAGCCAACCTGACAGCTTTACTCCTGCTTTGCTCTAGCATACTTCGCACTTTGAAAGCTTGTTCACAGAACCATGACTACTAGACTAGGTAATGAAAGCCAATCATGTTAAGATACAATTTGAAGGCAGCCAAGACCAAGACCATAAAACATACAGCATCAGATTTTTTATACTAACCTCCAACCTACAAATGTTCATTTCCTTCTACTCATTTTTTATTTATTTAATTTCGTTCTTTCTGAGGCAGGGCCTCCCTCTGTCAGCCAGGCTGCAGTGGCGTGATCTTGGCTCACTGCAGCCTCAACCTCCCAGGCTCAAGCAATCTTCCTACCTCAGCTTCCCAAGTAGCTGCAACCACAAGCACATGTCACAATGGCCAGCTAATCTTAAAAAATTTTTTGTAGAGACAGGGTCTCACTAAGTTGCCCAGGCTGGTCCTGAACTCCTGGGTTCAGGTAAGCCTCCCACCTTGGCCTCCCAAAGTATTGGGATTACAGGAGTGAGCCACCACACCCAGCCCTACCTGTTTGTTATCAGAAATGTCCTAACCGCTCTGGGCTAGACACTGGTATAAATATGAGTAAAACATAGTTGCTGCCCTTGAGACAGAAAAGCAAACAGACAATTACAACAAATGTTATACGTGTCAGAAGGATAGCACAGGGTGCTGTGAGAGCCCATGGGGAGAGCAAACTAACAGGAACAGAAAACCAAACACCGCATGTTCTCACTGTGGGAGTTGAACAATGAGAACACATGGCTACAGGGAGGGGAACATCACACACTGGGGATGTTGGTGGGTGGTGGGGGTGGAGGACAAGAGGAGGGAGAGCATTAGGACAAATACCTAATGCATGCAGGGCTTAAAACCTAGATGACAGGTTGATAGATGCAGCAAACCACCATGGCACGTGTATACCTATGTAACAAACCTGCACATTCTGCACATGTATCCCAGAACTTAAAGTAAAAAAAAAAAAAATACACATACACAAAAATTAACGTTGGGCTTGAGTGCCTACAAGACAGAGATATCCAGGAGGCAAAATGACTCAGGTCTGGTCAAGAGAAACAGGAGGAAAGGAAGAAGACAGTTGTCACAGAAACATTTCAATGACGAGAAAGTTTTCTGGATAGAGATAACAAGTCTTTTTCCAAAATTTTTCACAATGACCATGTATTACTTTCATAATCAGGAAAAAAAAAAAGTCTGTAAAAGGAAGGCACAGTCAGCAGCAAGGTCAAATAAAGAATTGTGCCCACTTGGTGGTGATAAAGACACCTGGTGACCCTGCTGTGAGGAAGTACAGTGGACAAGAAGTCAAAAGTTAATGATGGAGAGGTGACTAGAAGGTGAGACGGTGAGCACCAACTACAGCGACTCTCTCACTAAGCTTGGCTATGAAGGACAGTCTCAACATACCTGTCAGCTTAAATCCTTTCCAGGTCTATGGGGAGATAGAATAGTGAACCAGGTATAATTTGAGCAACTTTATTCCAGTAAAGGCCCAAATCCTGCATTCAGTAATTCCAGTATTCCTTTTAGACTCTAAGTTCAGCTTAAAAAAAGAAAGCTCTCACCTAAAGACAGTACACATTCCCCAAAATGAAGCCATAAAAGACAACTAAACTTTCCTTTTTAAAAAATGTACTTGGATAAATTCCAACACCTAAAGAGTCCTACTAACTCTTGTCCACAGAGGGGTAAACCTGATGAAGAATCGAATGACAATATGTGGTCAGAATAGGAGAAAGGACGAGATTTCTCTTAGTGCTAATAGGAAGCCACAATATCAAAGGCAGATGCCGGTTTTCTAACTTGCTAGTCTTCAGCCTTGCTTATCAAAACAAGTTAGAAGATAAGGCAGTTCATGTTTCTTTCTGCTTCAGTAAAGGCACAGGAATTCTAATTCCAAAAAGGAGTCACTTTTTAGCATAAGAGCCACTCTTTATTTATAAAAATCGGAGGAATAATGGCTGGGGGCAGTGGCTCACACTAGTAATCCCAGCACTTTGGGAGGCCGAGGCAGGGAGATCACGAGGTCAGGAGTTCGAGACCAGCCTGGCCAACATGATAGAACCCCATCTCTACTAAAAATACAAAAATTAGCCGGGTGTGGTGGCGTGCGCCTGTAATCCCAGCTACCCAGGAGGCTAAGGCAGGAGAATTGCCTGAACGCGGGAGGCGGAGGTTGCAGTGAGCTGAGGCCGCGTCACTGCACTCTAGCTCTGGGCAACAGAGCAAGACTCCGTCTCGGGAGATCAAAAAAAAAAAAAAAAATCGGAGGAATGAAAATAGAATAGTATACAAAGGCCCCTTCTCATTATATAATACCTTTAGAGAGGAAAAAAGTAGACAGTAAGAAAATTCATCATTTGTGTCTTAAAAACTGTAAAAGCTTCCAGAGACCATCTTATCACAGCCTTCTTCACTGGACCATTGTACAAATGATTAGCAACTTCAGCAAAGTGCTGCAGATACATATAATGAAATCCTTGTTTTTACAAATGAGGAAGCACAAATAAAGTGACTTCTGAAGCCTCACAGCTAGACAGTGGTAAAATTAAGATTAGAATTAGATAGGAAATACAGTCTCCTGGATCTATACTTTCCCCACTATGAAGAATGATATATCAAAAACCTACGACAAATTATGACACAAATAAAATAATTCTGACAGCATCTATTCCAAGAGCTTTTATCTTTCAAATTAGGTCAGTTTTTCGTTAAGTGCCACATAAAACTACTACACAGAGCTGTGATGCATTAAGGCAGACAGATCACATAAACCATACTAATCTAAAAGCATATAAAAGGCTGTTTCGATGGCTATTAAATTGGAAAAAATGCCAAGACCAGGAGGGTGTGAATATAGGCAGAGGCACAAGAAAAGACTTCCCCCTCCATATGTCTCTAAGCAGCGACAGAAAGAATGCATCCAACTCCCACAGCATGCCTTTTTTAAAAAAGGAAAAAAGGGAAAAAAAAATAACCCTCTCAGTCAGAAAATGCAGTATTTCTCAAATTAACTTTCAAAATATTGGGGGATGACTTTTTTGGGGAGGCAGTCCATTCCTTCTTTTATTTTTAGGGAATATTCTCTAAAACCAATTCATGGAACTTCTAAATTTTGCCTTACGAGGATTGGGTGGTTAGGGTTAGTGGTGCACGACAGAAAAATCCTTTATTGTCTGTTAATGGATACTGAGTAATAGAGAGAATGGCCTTTGGAAACACATGTATGGTTTTCAAAAACTCATTGCTCACGGCTTCCATCTTAGAATTCACAATGGTATTTAAATACAGCACCTACCTGCTTCAAAGTTATCTGTAATATTGACCAAATGAAGCTAACTTCCAGAAAGCAGATAAAGATCTATGATAAGTTTGATGGGACAACAAAGTATCCAAAACATATTAAAAAGGAATATTGACAAGTTGGGAATGGCAGCCACTACACTTTGCTTTCCTATTGTGTTCGCAATAAATGCAACACCTAATACAGTTTGACAGTATTACAAAATAGTGAATTCGTAATATTATGCAAATTTACACAGTTCCCCAGCCCACTTTTGTTGGAGTAGGGAGGGAAGAGAAGGGCCTGGAAGAAAGAACTTCTGCTTAGGCTGTTGTGAATTATTAAATAACACTTCAGGATAGAGACAAAATAAAGTATTCCATTTTGTTAAACTCAATGATGTTTGAGTTAATCCGTAGTCATTTCCTATTGCTCCTATGACATAATGCCAAACACCCACAAAACTCCAGCATTTACTGCTAAGCAGGCAAATGAAAAGCCTACCAGTGGTAAATGCCACTAGAATGAACACCAAAATGCAGATGAAACTTCATAAAAAGTTAAAGTCAAAAAAAATTAATACATTTTGAAAAGTACATTGAACATTACCAGGAAAATTTAATTTCCAAGGATTTTCAGATATTCAGAGTTCCTGTTAACAACTCTCTTGCATATTTTACCTATTCTAATATTTTTTACAGAAAATGAAGGAAAATAAAACTCCTATCCCTTTGCATAGCAAACCACTACTTCCTTGAGTGGGCTGACGCTTGCTTTTACTTTGAAACCAATCATTCTTCCATATGACAAAGATCTTTTGCTTGGCCAAACTTGAGTAAGGATTCCGAACTTTCTTCTAGGCCCATCTGTGCACTTCCTTACAAAATCCAGTTTTAGCAAAAGACCCCCTCCCATCTTCAATATCTGATCAGGTTCTTCATTTTCCACCATCCCCCACCCTGGCTTGTCTTCAGCAAGAATCCTGTTAGATGGGTTTGGCCAGAATCCCCCTTACTCCACATGTTTCCTCTTAGTAGTTTACCTTCGACTGACCCCTACCCTGCTCCTTGCCCATGATGTATTTAGAGTTGAGCCCAATCTCTTTCCTTTGCTGCAAGACCCCATTGCAGTGATCCCTATACTTATCGCGATGGTCCTGAATAGTCTTCTTTGCCCACCTTTAACAAGTATCAGTTTTTTTTTTAACATGTATTTTTATGTAAACATAAATTTTTTAAAAATATTTTTAAGGCAACAGTAATTTCTGACATCACTTGCAGTACTTTCAAAGAGTTGATCAGAGTTTTAATATATGCCCTATTTGACCAAAATGTAACTCAAACAAAAGGCTCTCTCTCTTAAGGGATAATATTCAAGATTCCAAGGCTAGCCTTGAATCCAGTTCAAAAATCCATTATGTGTCAAGTAACATTTGATATGAAAAATAAGAGTACAGCTACTAATTCTAGAGTATAAATGCAACCTGACACTGCACATATCTGCCACCATACACACAAATCCCTGGCTGGACAATGATCTTAGGCCAAGTACCTAACACATGCCACCTGGGCACAGGCTGGCCCATTAACACAGTTATACGTAACTGAATTTTAAAATGGCTTAACCCCAGGGAAAGAAAAAAAGAGGCTAAAATAAAAATTAGGAGCCAGCCAGGCATGGTGGCTCACATGTGTAATCCCAGCACTTTGGGATACCAAGGCAGGAGGATCACTTGAGCACAAAAGTTCGAGACCAGACTGAGCAATACAGGTAGGTTCCCTATGTACCACCCCCCTTCAAAAAAAAAAAAAGTCGAGCATGATGGTCTGTATTTATAGTCCTATTTGGGAGGTGACCATGGGATTGCTTGAGCCCAGGAGTTAGAGGTTGCAGTGAGCTATGATCATGCCACTGCACTCCAGCTAGGACGAAACAGAGAGACCTGGTCTCAAAAACAAGCAAACGTTGGTAAAAATTCAGGGTAATAAGTATTAGTGCACCAAGCAAAAGAGTTTGCTTGCAAGCCAGGCACAGTGGCACACCCCTGTACTCCCAGCAACTCGGGAGGCTGAGGTGGAAGGGTAGCTATAGCCCAGTTGTTTGAATCCAGCCTGAGCAACACAGCAAGACCTGGTCTCTAAAAATAATAGTTTGCTTATAGCATCAATGTAGACAAAAGAGTTGGCAAGTTAAGACTTCTGTCAGCAATACTGAGTGGGAGTGAAGGGGGTGGGGAATTACTTCAGAAATAGGCCCCATGGTGTTTACCAAAGAAAGCCAAAACCACTGTCCGGCCTGCCCACCTGTTGAGTAACTGTTCCTTCTACCACATGCCTCTAGGATCTGCTGAACCAAGACTGAAGTAGCAGTATGTGCACTGGCTGGTTAAGGTATACTCTGTTTAGAATTACTACTTGTAAAGAAATGAGATTTATGGTCAACAGAAAACTAAAAAAATTGCTGCTTTGGTGCCTGTTTTTGTAGCTCACCAAGGCAAATTTAACTATTGGGGTTAAAAATGAGCATTCCAAGGGGTACTGTGAGAAATAAATCTATACTATAGATAAATCAATCATTGGGCACCAAGAGCCCAAACTGTAATGTCATCTGGTGTATTTGTCTTATCCTCCAAACAAAACTATTCCTTAAGTACACAGAGAGAATCTTCATCTTTGTATATTATTCTGCAAGAATCTGACAAAACTTGGAATTCCTAAAGCCATATATAAAGGATAATGGCTTAGACAAAGGATACAGAGCACCTCGTTTCAAGGTAAAATTTGGGCCTTTGGAACCAGGTTAGCATAGATCCAGGATTGGGGGAGGGGGGGCAGGTGATTAAAGGAGCAGTTACAAGTCCTACCCTAGGGAAATTCCTGAATGTCAGTATATATTACTTAATATGGTTATGATCATATTGTACATACAATGTACTTTTTATCACAAGGAGATATTTTCTATATTACATGGCCTTCAAAACCAAGATTGTAAATGTGTAAGTACCAGAATATATTTAACCATTCCCTCTAATCCTGGACATTATAACATTTTCATGAATACTCTCTTATGCATCTAAGGGTATGACCTTAGGAAATATTTCCAAAAGTGAAATTATTGAGTCAGAGTGTATTTTCACAACTGGATACATCTTGCCCAACCACTCTCCAAAGGGATAATGCTAATTTTCACTGCTACCAGCAAGCATGCAAGTTTTATGGCAAATGGCAAGGATTTTGTATCTTAGAGAACTGGTTTTTTTTTTTTTTTTCTTTGAGACAGAGTCTCGCTCTGTCGCCCAGGCTGGAGTGCAGTGGCACGATCTCGGCTCACTGCAAGCTCCACCTCCCGGGTTCATGCCATTCTCCTGCCTCAGCCTCCCGAGTAGCTGGGACTACAGGCGCCCGCCACCACGCCCGGCTAATTTTTTGTATTTTTAGTAGAGATGGGGTTTCACTGTGTTAGCCAGGATGGTCTCGATCTCCTGACCTCGTGATGCACCCGCCTCGGCCTCCCAAAGTGCTAGGATTATAGGCGTGAGGCACCACGCCTGGCCTGTTTTTAGGCCTAAGAAAAGAAACCAAGGTAGAGCTAGAGATAAAAGGTACAAATGAGTAAGAGGAGAATAACTTGTTTTTATTCTAGAATAATAACAGCTCTAATACCTCTACAATGTTTACTATGTGCCAGGTACTGTTCTAAGCTCAAAATACCCATAAAACCCCAAGAAGTACATACTCTTATCTACAAATGTAGATGAAGAAACTGAATCAGAGATGGGTTAAGGAACTTACAAAGATCAAGGTCACAATACCCATCAAAGAAGTCCATACTCACTGGCCGCAGTGGCTCATGCCTGTAATCCTAACACTTTGGGAGGCCGAGGCAGGCAGATCATGGGGTCAGGAGATCGAGACCATCCTGGCTAACACAGTGAAACCCCGTCTCTACTAAAAATACAAAAAATTAGCCAGGTGTGGTGGCACGTGCCTGTAGTCCCAGCTACCTGGGAGACTGAGGCAGGAGAATTGCTTCAATCCGGGAGACGGAGGTTGCAGTGAGCTGAGATCACGCCACTGCACTCCAGCCTGGGCGACAGAGCGAGACTCCGTCTCGAAAAAAAAAAAAAAAAAAAGTACATACTCGTATCTCCAATTGTAGATGGAGAAACTGAATCAGAGGCAAGTTAAGAAACTTGCTAAGATCGCACAGGAAGCATATCATGGAGCTGGATATGTATGCAATCAGGAGTCAAAGCCTATGCTCTTACTACTACACTATGCAATGAGGAAAGGAGATTCTGAAGGGCCCATGGCAGGGTACTCCTCAGCAAGCTTATCTTCAAGTGGTAAGTGGAGTGTAATATATGTGACTGTGAAAGGAGGCAGAACTGGGGCTTCAGGTTCAATTCTGGATGCCTCAAGTTTGACACCTTACTTAAAATTAATTCATTTGTTTATCAAATATTTAAGTGTCGGATGTTGTGCTAGCCTGCGGCTTCAGCATGAACAAAACTGAGGAATTGCTGCCCTCAAGGCACATTTGAGAGAGATGCATCAATTCCTTAGCCTTTTCATTTCCAAATCTATAATTTTCTAATGTATTGAAATCAACTTAGCAATAAAAGCAGCCATCATTAGAAACATTCAAGTTTTATTTTTGGCAAAAAGAAACTTCAAAAATTGAATATGATAGTCTTGAGCAGAGGCCTGAGGACGATGACATTATCAAAGAGTAAGGCTGGTACAACTATACAGAACACACGGAAGAGAATATGCACAGATATACTGTTGTGGTGTCAATTTATAACGGATTTATTTACAAAAAATTGTTCCATAGAATGAGAAATGCTAGAGAATAGAAGAAAACAGCATTAAACTATAACCATAGGCATGGACCAGGTGCGGTGGCTCATGCCTGTAATCCCAGCACTTTGGGAGGCTAAGGTGGGTGAATCCCTTGAGTTCAGGAGTTAGAGACCAGCCTGGGCAACATGGTGAGACCCCATCTCTACTAAAAATACAAAAATTAGCCAGGCACAGTGGTGGACATCTGTGGTCCCAGCTACTCAGGAGGCTAAGGCAAGAGGATCTCGAGTCCAGGAGGTGGAGGTTGCAGTGAGTCAAGATCGTGTCACTGCACTCTAGCCTGGGCGTCAGAGTGAGACTGTCTCAAAAAAAAAAAAAAAAAAGAGTGAAGAGACCTATCAACCAAACACACCATACAGGATTCTGAGTCAGACAGACCATAAAATAGTGTGTGTGTGTGTGCGCGCGCGTGCGTGTATATATTCTGTATGTGCATAGCATTTTTTTTTTTTTTACACTTCTGGAAAGTTCTCAAAATGTGTGTATGCATTTTTTAAGTCCTCATCTCTTACAGATACATCCTGAAATACTTTTAGATTAAATGATACAATGTCTGGGATTTCCTGCAAAATAATATGGGAGAAAAGAAATGGTTGGGAGTATTGAGCAAACAAGACTGGCTATGAGATGAGCAAACAAGACTGGCTATGAGATGATCAACTGCTGAAGCTGCATGATGGCTAAGTGGGGGGTTTCTCACTACTATTTCTGTACATAGCTAAATTTTTCCATAATTATTGGTTTTTAAAAAGGAGAACTAAACAAATGGGAGCATTTGGAAAACACTGGATGAATGAGCCTTAAAATGTTCATTATGTACAGTGTAGAGCCACAAACTGTCCGATTTGGAGTCAGGAAACTGGAATTCAGTGGTTCCCTGGGCCAGGCAGCTCTGCAGGGACTGATCTGAAGTCCCTCCCAACTGAGCCCCAGGCTGATGCAGTTGCTCCTTCCTGGTTCAAACAACGGGCACCAACATAAGTTCTTGCCCTATTCCACACCCATTACTGAAAACTGAACAGGAAATAAATCAGAAAGCAATGTTTAAAAGATAAAAAGAAAAGCAGACAAACACATGGGAAGTCTAACAATAAAAAAGAACTGAAAGACAACAGCAGTCAAGACCAATCAATCCAATTCCTAATTAAATACACATAATTTTCAGTCCCTCATTCTGTAATCTAAATGAGCAGTTTAATTAGTACCTGAATCTGCCTTGTATAAGTGCACTTAACTTTCATATTTTAAAGACATATATATATATAAACATTTAAATACATGCATAGGAAATTTTACCATTCAAAGGTATCTCATTGGAAATCCTTTTATAACAAAAATAGTCACCTCCCACATTCAGTCATGTAGGAAGGGAAAAAGACAGTACTAATTTTAAAATATTAATAGTGATGTAGCCATTAATATTTTTTGAACAGTTGGCATGTAGTTATACATTGCTCTAAAGAGCTTCATTATGTATATATGGATATAAATTTCATCTTCAGGGCAACTCTATGAGCTAGATATAATAATTATTCCCATTTCATAAACATGGAAACTGACTGATTAAAAGTGTAATAAGCATTTTTAAATGATCAATTATACAAATGGCAGTTCATCTTATAATACTAAGTACTGGGTCATTTTTTAAAATGTGCTTTATAGTATTTTAAACAAAGCCAAATGCACACACGTAACAAACAGTCAAACAGTCAAATGAGTTGCCTAAAAGTCACCAAATTGGTTGTACAGAGGTTCCTACATACACTATATTTATTATTGTATTTTATACACCCTCTAATCCCAGTGGTTCTTCATTATCTAAAAGGAAATATAAGTCACAGATCAAAGTCAGAAGTTTGTTTTAACAGAAATGTTTCCCATTGCCCAGGAAATGGCTGAAGATAACTGAACATACACAGACTCAAGATGAACAAAAAGCCAAAGGAAAGCATTACCTACCATCAACTCCTTAAGGGCAGGATCCCAGGTGTGACATTTTTATAACCACCCTACCCCCAGGATCAAGCACAGAAGACTATTCACATAAGAGGCACTTTTCCATAAAAAGTAAACACCACAAACTACAACTGCATTCTAGTCCCCTACGTCTTCAATCTGATCTCCAAACAAAGGAGGAAATAATGCTAAGGAACTCCTTTGGCTAAAAGCACCTGCCCTTCACCTGAACTCCTTTGACTTGAAAACACCTGCCCTTCACCTGCCCTCCACTCAATCCACTGCAATGGGTCAACTTAACTTGCTGGGTGGGAAACCCAGTTTGAAAAGGCAAGCCATCCCACTCAGGGGACCATTTCATAAACCCTATTCCCCAAATCCCACTATACCTCCCCACAAGGAAGAGTTTGTTCTACCACAAAACAACCTCATTCTCTACAAGTCTGACCATCTTGTCACCAATGGATGAAAACTCAGCGCAGCAGTGGTCAATCTTTTTTGAATGCTGGACGCTTCGGAACATCTGAGAAAAGGTCTAAGTTCTCTGCCACCCAAAAATACCAAAGCACATACATAAGTGATTTTGGTAGGATTTTGGGGAAAGCTCAGGGCTCCTGATGAAGAGCTCATGTTCACAGTGGCCTGATCCTGTCAATTTTACCTTTCCTCTCTGCTTTGTGAGCATCTTTATCATGCTTTACCCACTGCAACTACTGAAACCACTTCTCCAACTGGTTCCTCGTTGCCCAGATCACATCTACTGCCCCACCCCCACCTCATCAATATTACCCAATGGCTACTAACTACATGCCTCCGTTGAATTCCCAGAACTGTGCCTTCCCTGGGACACTTCCCAGGTTCTACCCCGTCTTCAAGATAGAAGTAATCTTATTCTTTTCTGTGTCCATCATAGGGCACACAGCACAGTGCCCTGTACATGTAAGTACTCATTAGGGTGAATATGCATCAAACCTAAGGACTTAAACCAGCCAGTCAGCAAGAATCTCTAAGTGGAAGTCTATGAGAGTCTGACTAATCAACCCTTGAGCAGCCCACGAACTTAATGCAATTAAGCACCTCCACCTGATTAGCGCCCTGCTTTCTCTGAGATGAGCGGTGGAGAAGGTGGAGAAAAAGAGGCCACTCTTCATCTTGGTTACTGTTCTGCAAAGCACAACAGGCTCTGGCTTGTGTAGCAGCTTTTTTCCAGCACTCTAGTTACTAAAACATTCCTATGTAATCAGATTTTAAGGAAAATTCTACTCAGCAGCCGTGTGTAAACAAACACTTCCACAATAAAGTTATTTAACTTAATACTATCAGTTTAACTAGAATAAAAACAACTTTCATGTTGTTAATAACCTCCAGGACGGAACAATCTAGACATGCAGGCATTCAGCTATGAGTTAGGTGACCTCCCTCTCATTTTCAAAGCACCAAACCACATCCTTTAAATACTAAAATATACAGACACTAAGTCCCAACAAGAAACACTATAAAGTCTCCCCATGATTCTTTACTACATTAAACACAGCTGTCTAATAGGGTCATGTTTACATAGATTAAAAAAAAAAAAGCCACCCCAGCATTAGCCCTAACAAAATTCCTGATAAAAAGACTCCTACACACCCGAACTAGAAAGGAACAGGACACCGACAAGCTTAAAAATACCTCTATCTTTAAGGTTTAAGTTATAAAAACATAATTAAACTATATCCTGTTACGTTTTAGTTATTTCTGTATAACAGTTTTTGTATATTTTTAAGAGCCACAAGGTTTTATTAATTACTTCAATAGGAAACTCACTTCCCTGGTTCTAGATTAATTGTAAAGTATGCCCATTTAACACCCAGAACCATTAGGTACTTCAATTATTAATAAACCAAACCACAAAAGAGAATCTGATACCCAAGAACAGATTTTAGTGCTGGTTATTAGACGGTAAAACTAGAGCATAGCAAACAGCAAAACCAAGAGAGTCGAAGTAAAGGGGAATGTAGTAATAGTCAGAAATTATACAAAACTCCCTCAACAAAAATTTCTGAGAGTAAGCTTATTCTCACTTTCCTGTTACCAATCTTAGAGACAACTATTAGTACAAATAAAGAACAGTAATCATTCCAGCAGTAACCACAGACTGCTGGGATTTGTGTCTTGTGGGTCCAGCTTTTTCCTTGTCCCTCAAAGCAGGAGGCAAGGTCACCTTGTAGCTAACAATAGCCCACTAGAAAGAGAAAACACGCACATCTTCCCTAAACATAACAGCACCTGAGCTGGAAGGAATGTTTTAAATCGACAAAGTACTTTCACAAACATCTCATTTGGCCCTCTTTCTGTTCCCAAACTCATCTGCATCTTGGGGCTAATGCGCCAGCTGATCAATCCTTCTCCCCAGTCTCTGTCTGCTAGTGGCTATCATGTCACCACAAACAGTGCCTCGTACCCCTCAGTATCTCCATACCTCACAACCTGCAACCACTGCATAGAAAAGATAAAAGTTTAGAAAGTGAAACTTGCTGAAGATCACGGTGGCTACAGAAGTAGCCATTACATTAAAAATCAACATTTTCTGATACACTAAAAGTTCAAAACATACCACATTTTAAGTTATAAAAAAAATCTAAATAATGAGGTACACCAAGTTCTCTCTATGAAAACATTTGACAATATGTCCATACTAACAGTCCCATCATGTATTATACTTCCCTCCTAGTTTTAGAAAGCAAAGTAAAAGACAATCTGAGAAAGAGCTTTTTATCCAAAAAGACTTCTACAATAATCAACAAATAACTAAACATTACCCAGATGCAAAACAGAAGTTAATGTGCATTACCTGGGATCTTATGAAGAGCTGATAGCACGAGACCTCGGTTCACACTTAGGCAGACCTTTTAAAAATCAGTTCATTTTTACATAACAACACTTTGAAGGAGTAACATTTACCATAATTATTGCTACTACGTGTGGAATGTATAGGTGAGAAAAATGCCCAAGGATAATCAAAAAGGATGTACTTTAGAGCTCGTGCATTTACTAACGATTTAACACCTACTATGCTCCAATGTGCTAGAAAACCTGATTTAACGAATGAAAATGAAAGCCAGACAATGTGTGATCAAAGGTTCCAGCTGCAGTTCAAGTGGAGAAAAGTAGTGAGAATGAGTTACTACGGTATCTTTAAAAAATGACAAACACAAAAGAATCAGCAGAGTGAGTGTTGGTGTGTGTGTATATATATATATATATATACACCATGTTGGGGTGTGTGTGTGTGTGTGTGTGTGTGTGTATATATACCATGTTGGTGTGTGTGTGTGTGTGTGTGTGTATATATATATACCATGTTGGTGTGTGTATATATATACACCATGTTGGGGTGTGTGTGTGTGTGTGTGTGTGTGTATACATATATATATACATACACATACATACATATACACACCATGTTGGTAATTTATATATACACACACACCACCACGGTGTAATATATACATATTTATATATACACTATGGTGGTATACATATATATATATATTCATATATACATCATGTTGGCACATATATATCTATATATACACCATGTTGTTATATATATATCTATATATACAGCATGTTGGTATATATATATATTTATATATTTTTATATATTTATATATTTTTATATATTATATATATTTTATATATTATGTATATTTTATATATTTTTATATTATATATTTTATATTTATACATTACATATTTTTATATATTTATACATTATATATTATATATATTTATACATTATATTTTATATATAATATATATTTTATACATATTTTACATATTATATTTTACATATTTATATATATCTATTATACATATTATATATATTATATATTTTACACATATTATATATATTTTATATATATATATTATATATTTATATATTTTGTTATATATATATATCACACATCAATTTAGTTTTCCAAACTCTAACCAAATTAATATCAAGATAATATTGAGGTGTTATGTATTTATTTGCTCTTTATAGCTGCATATATATTTGTAACATAGAAATTAGAAAATTACATCTATATTGAAGAACCTCAATACATTTCTTCTTTTGGATAGAATTCATACCTTACTCAAATTTACAAACTACTACTCCAGAACAGAAATTATTCAGTGCAGGAGAGGATGAGAGCAGCATAGGAAAAGCCATTAATATATTTTTACCAGAGAAATTTAATAAAAACCACAAAGAAGGGAGAAATTTCTAGCCAGTCTCCTCCAGATATGCAACACTGGAATTGTGCTCAAATTGAAACTACCTAGTGAGGCCTAAAGAGATCAGGGTATTATAATAGAAGCCCAATCTGTAACCTTGGTGAATTTTCTTCTGTTTCACATCACAAGTCTAAAAAAAATTTCCTGTCTCTAATTTGAATGTTCAAGCAAATCATTTCTCCTATTCAAATCCCACAGTTTGGAAGCTAAATTATCAAACAGATCTTTTATTCACTCACTCAATATATACTGAGCATCTGCTATGTACCAAGCACTCTTTCAGAGACTGGGGATACTAAAGTGAATAAAGCACAAAATCTCCATCCTCAACAAGGTTATGTTCTAGCTGAGAGACAGATTAATAAGGTACACAGTATATAAAAGGCTAAGGAGAAAAAAGGGAGCAAGGTATGTGTGTGCCATACACAAATTACTGATTGACTGAACCAGGGTCTCACTCTGTTGCCCAGGCCAGAGTGCAGTGGCGTGATCACTGTTCACTGCAGCCTCGAACTCCCAGCCTCAAGCCATCCTCCCACCACAGCCTCCCAAGTAGCTGGGACCACAAGCATACACCATCACTCCCAGCTAATTTTTTTTAACTTTAATTTTTTTGTAGAGACAAGGTCTCACTATGTTACCCAGGCTGGTCTTGAACTCATGGGATCAAGCAATCCTCCCACCTCGGCCTCCCAGAGCGCTGGGATTACAGGTGTGAGCTACCACAAATGACTTATTTAGTCATAAGATTTCGGAAAGCAATTTTACAGTCATGCAGATCACAGAACAAAAAGTTTTGAAAAATAAAACCCACAAAAAGAATATGAGTGCGCCTATTTATATGACAAATCCAGAATGGGATGAGAACATCAGGGTAACAGAGAGAAACAAAATGGCACAAAAAGCAAGATCTTTTTGAAACTGAATCTGATCCTGGTGTGTGCTCAAACCATTCCTGAAACAGATTTGAAACAAAAAAAAACTTAAAAGGGAAAGAATATGTGGAAAGAATACCCACCAATCAGGTTAAAATGTCAGATTTTTAAGTCGCTGTTTGTTAGCAATTAAGTGTAGTATTTCCCAAGTTTACAATACTAAAACTAAATGTGGATGGAAGAGAAAAGCGACATCATGGCTATCTGATGCCACTGAACTCTAAACTCCTTGCACACTTACAGAAATGTACAAACCTAAAACTACAGATAAATGCCCTCCACAGGTCCTCATTTGGGAAGACAGAAAAGGAGGAAGAGGAACACCAGTAGTACAGAAACAAAAAACAGGCCAGTCAAGCAGTTTAAAAAAATATATATCTATTTTATCCTAATGTAAAAACGCTAGCCAGAAGGTAAAGAAAACACCACTGAAAACTGATAGTTTTCCTGGCACAGAATTAGGAAAAGAGGCATAGTAAGGCTTAAAGAGGCTAAGAGAAAATATTCAATATGCTAGTCAAATTTAATCAGAGAAATCAAATTACTGTGAAATTTTCTTTCTGGTCTTAAAAAAAAGGACTTCAAGCCAAAATGCTGTTTTTAAAAAATAGGTCCACAGATATTTTAATCCTATTCCACCATTTCTACCCAATTCCTGCAAATCTCAGAAACAAACTCAGATGACTCCTCAAAAATACTACTGAATAGAAAGTTAAACCTTTAGAAAAAGAGTGATTCAAGTGTCAAGAAACATAAAACCTGGTGAAATATCCTTTAAGATCACTGACTTGGTTTATTACACACTTTCTTCAGATGAAACAATTGAATGGATTTTTAACTTCCTAAGTGTTCATATTCTAAGTCTGAACTAGTTTCCTTGACTGTTCTAAATCTTTCTAGATGCTGATTTACTGCAGTATGTTCCTTCTAAAGATGTCTGATCTCATCCATTACCAACTAATTCTCCCCAATTTTCTCAGTCATCTCAAAGTTAACTAGCACACGTCTTAAGGAGAGGAGTCTACGACACATTCATTCCTGCAACAAACATTCTATAAAATTAAATTGAAACAATTTTAAGATTGGGACAACATATGAGAAAAGAACTCAGCTGCATGAATTTTAGAAATAAACCATGTTTTAAAGACATTTTTCACAAATCTCCCTCAGCCCTTTCCTGGGCCTTTAGGCTACTCCACTCTCTAGGAACTTCTCATTAAGTACAATCAGTTCTGCAATAGGATTGATTGATACATTGGGGGAACAATTTGAGTAAAATGGGAACTGTTTGCTAATGTACTGTATCTTCTGTGAAGAATACTAGGTACACATACACAAAAGCATACAGTTGGACCCAGCCCCATGGGAATACAAAATGCACACATGCTTACATCTTAAACATCATTTTGAAAACACAGGCATCAAACACACACCCTATCATACTGTTTTCCCGGAAATTTTAAAATATCCTGTGAGTTCACTGCAATACCCCAGGGCACCTCAAACAGTTTGGGAATGAATATCCCAACTGGATCTCACAGCTCTAAACGTTACCTACATGTTTCTCCAAGTGGCTAACCCAAACCTCTCTCCAGGACTACAAGTTTGTATACAGTAGTTTCTCCTTAACCGTGGTTTTGGTTACCCAAGGTCAACCATGGTCCAAAAATAGTAAATGGAAAATTCCAGAAACAATTAAGTTATCAATTGCACCCCATTTGTAGAAGTGTGATGAAATCTCTGCTCCATCCCACGCAGGATGAGAATCATTCCTTTGTCCAGGGCATCCACGCTGTCTAGGCTTCCCAATGTGTTAGTCACTCAGTAGCCACCTCTAGGGATCAGCTCTATTGTTATGGTGCTTGTGTTCAGGTAACCCTTATTGTACTTAATAATGGCCCTAAAGTGCAAGAGTAGTGATGCTGGCCAATTCACATATGCCAAAGAGAAGCCTTATAGTGTTCCCTTCAAGTGAAAAGATCAAAGTTCTCGACTGTATAAACAACATCGGCCAGGTATGGTGGCTCATGCCTTAATCCCAGCACTTTGGAATGCTGGGACAGGTGGATCACTTGAGGTCAGGAGTTCGAGACCTGCCTGGCCAACATGGCAAAACCCCATCTCTACTAAAAATACAAAAAAATTAGCCAAGCACGGTGGGACATACCTGTAATCCCAGCTATTCTACTCGGGAGGCTGAGGCACAAGGCAGAACTTGGGAGGCGGAGGCAGGAGAATTGCTTGAACCCGGGAGGCGGAGGCTCCAGTGAGCTGAGACCACCACCACATTCCAGTCTGGGTGATGGAGTGGGACTCTGTCTCAAAAAAAAAAAAAAAAAAAAAAAAAAAAAACCACCAACAACAAAGAAAATCATATGATGAGGTTGCTAAGATCTGTGTTAAGGATGAATCTTGTCCATAAAACTGCGAATGAAAAAAGATTTCGTGCACAATATATATAGGGTTTGGCACTACCCAAGGTTTCAGGAATCCATGGGAGGCCATGGAACGTATCCATAAGAGGGGCTACTGTCTATTCGAAATCTCCACTTGGATGTCAAGCACCTTAAACTCAACATGTCCAAAGTAAAAATCCTGATTCCCTGTGCACTTTCCACCACTACTCTCCAAAATCTTCCCTATTTTAGTAAACAGCAACATTTTTTTCCCAATAGCTAATGCTGTTGGAAAATGACTCCATTTTTCTCTCACAAATCACATATGCAAATCCTGTTGGCTCTATCTTCAAAATATATTCAGAATAAACTACAACTCACCACCTCCACTGCTACTACCCTGTTTTAAGCCACCACCATTTCTCACCTGCACTTTGCTTCTACTCTCAAACTTGGCAGCCAGAGTGATCTTATAAAAGGGGAAGTTCCATCATCTCACTTTCTGTACCACACCCTTCAATGGTTTCTAAGATGCCCCCTCTCTTTCTCACGTTCTACTCAAATCTCTCCCTTTTGCTTACTCTGCCCCAATGAGACATCTTGCTTCTTCTGGAAAACACAAAGCACAATCCCACCTCAGAGCCTTTATGTGTTGTCGTTCCCTTTGCTCCTTCCCCAGATATTTACCCGTGTCACTCTTGCATCCTGAAGGTTTTTGCTCAATGTCATCTTAGAGACGCACTCCCTGACTGTCCTCATATAGTACTATTCCCCACACTCCCTAATCCCCTTTTTCCTTGCTATACATTCTCTGCAGCACTTTTTCCCCCTTTCTAACATGTGTCCCATGGTATATCTCTCTCCACTAGATCATCTGCTCTAAGATGACAGACTTAGTTTTGTTCACTGCCATATTTAACAGGCCCAAAATAATAACGTTATAGACACTCAAATACAGAATAAAAATTATACCAGCTGTTTTAGGAGGTAAAATTATACCAACTGTTTTGTCCTCATTAACATCAAAACATCCCTGAAGTTCGTATTATTGAGAGTTTTCTATCCTGCATTTGAAATTGTCTCCTTCTCCTAAAAATAAAATGTAATGCTCTTTTTGATCATCATATCCATAAACAAGAGATCTGACTAATCCAAAACAAATTATACTTTGATTTTCCTGGACTCTTAAATTCTATTCATAAACTAAGAAACTAGATTGCCCTCTATTACGAGCTACTGGGAAATTTATTTCTTACACTCTCTAGAAATCATTTTTGGACACCAAGTCTCACATCTTGATCTATTATTTTTTTCTCCTCACCAAACCTGCTCCTCCAGCTTTTAGCTTCAAACACAACTGCTAAGGAAAATCTCTAAGATGTAGGCCCCAAACAACCTTATCCCACAGCAAGACCTAAGAAAAGGCACTTCAAAATCTAACACAACATATTTAGACCAAAGATTATCTGTAGCCCTCACCTAGGCAACTCGGCCGAAGTCTAAAAAATCACATTTTACTTCTCATTTAATTATCTAGTCCCCCAGATCTTCACTACTAGTTGTCTTTAATGTGGATGGGGAGAAGGGGGAGAAGACAGAGGGAGGGGAATGGACCTTAATAGGAAGCTGTGTGATTATCTTCAGAAATAAAGACTGGATTTGTTTCAGAGCTTTGTAATATGACAGAGAACCTCAACTCGGGGGATTTTACTTCCTCTACAAACTATCTCAGCTGTGCTTTGTGTACGCTAAGGATGTTTAGAAACACCTTGAATCGGCCACGCTGTCAAGTGTACAAAAAAGATATTTGGATTGTTTTAGATCCTGAAACCAATGGACCAGAATCCTGCCCCACTTCAAGAATGAGTTGGCTCCTTGTTACCATGGTAATAAGCACCCCATGAATGGGGATAATTTGCCACTTTGCTGAAAATTCAAGCATTCTATAGTTTTGGTTTTTTAACATGAGAAATGAGGTGGGAGAAGCAGCAGAACCAATTATAGAGTATATTTAAAAAACATGTAAAGGAGTGTGTTTCTTGACTCTGAATAACAAGATTTTAAATCGTTCAGTTTACGGCCAGGCATGGTGGCTCACACCTGTAATCCCAGCACTCTGGGAGGCCAAGATGGGCAGCTCACCTGAGGTCGAGAGTTCAAGACCAGCCTGACCAACATGGAGAAACCCCATCTCTAGTAAAAATACAAAATTATCTGGGCATGGTGGCACATGCCTGTAATCCCAGCTACTCAGGAGGCTGAGGCAGAAAAACTGCTTGAACCCAGGAGGCGGAGGTTGCGATGAGCCAAGATCACGCCATTGCACTCCAGCCTGGGCAACAAGAGTGAAACTCCATCTCAAAAAAAAAAAAAAATAGTTTACAAGAAAAAAGAAGGGAACAAGAGGACCAAAGAAAATAAACATGTTAGACTGTATTCTAACATGTACAGCTCTACACCATCACAACTCAGCACTGCAGATCTTTCAGAACAAACAGAGATTTTCAGATTGCCCACAAATACACAAAACACATTAAAATATTTATAAGTCTAGAAGGTTCCTATGCAACAGTCTGGTTGGGAAGAAAAACCCACTAAAGTAACTAAGAACCAACTAAGGCAAATAGTTATGCTGCTAAAATATAACAGATTAAAGAAGCCATATGTCAACAAATTCTAACAGGGAAATAATAATATTCAGCACTATTAATAGACTGAATGTTCTTTCCCCTACATCCCGGCCACAATTCATATGTTGAAACTTAATCTGCAATGTGAAGGTATTTGGAGGTGGGACCTGTGGGAGACAACTGGGTGATAAGGATGGAGCCTTTGTGAATAGGATTAGTGCCCTTATGAGACCCAGAGAGCTCACTCGTCCCTTCTGAGATGATCATCTAAGTGCCAGGATGCAGGCCCTCATCAGACTCCAGATCTGCTGCTGCCTTGATCTGAGACTTCTCAGCCTCCAGAACTGTTCAAATAAATTTCTGTTGTATATAAACCACCCAGTGTATGGTGTTCTATAATAGCAGCCCGAACAGACTAAGACAAGCACTTATTCCTGATAAAAATTCTTAGCAAACTAGGGATAGAGGAAAACTTCTTTTCCTTCAATAAAAGGCACCCATCAGAAACTTACAGAAAATAGCATACACACAAGGGCAAAATATTAAAAACAGTCCTATATAGAGCTAGAAATAAAGATGCCAGCTATCATATTACTGAGAAAAAAAAATCTATCATTACTTGCAAACTACATGTTATGTGGGGCTTTCAAGTTAAACCAACAAATTAAAAATTATTTAGTCTTGTCTAATAGTAACCTCAATAAACTTAACAGATAAAAGATCAACATTAAAAAAAAAAAAAGAACTGCCACATGACCCAGCAATTCCACTGCTAGGTATATACCTAGCAAAGATCTCAAACCAATAATTATACACAAATGTTTACAGCAGGACTACTCAGAATAGCTAAAAGGTGGTAACAACCCTTCTGTCTACCAAGAGATAAATCAGTAAACAAACTGTGGTACAAGTATACAATGGAGTATTAATTCAGCCATCAAAAGGAATTAAGTACTGATATCCACTACAAAATGGATAAACCTTGAAGACATCATGCTAAGTGAAAGAAGCCAGAAACAAAAGGCACATACCATATGATTCTATTTGTATGAAGTGTCCAGAAGAAGCAATTCTATAGACAGAAAGTGGAACAGTGGTTGCCTAGGGCAACCACTGGGGGGAGGAGAGAATGCAGGGTAACTGCTAATGGGTATGGAGTTTTTCTGGGGGTGACAGAAGTGTTCTATAACTAAACAGTGGTGATAATTGCACAACTCTGTGAATACACTAAACACCAGTGAACTGTACACTTTCAAAGGGTGAATTTTGTGGTGTGTGATTAATATCTAAATTTTTAAATAAGTCAGTAAGATCGGCAGTGGGAAAAATGTAACAACTCCCAAAATGGGCTATAGTAATCAAGACAGTATGGCAGCAGTACAGAAATAAGTGGTTCAATAAACTGCACCCCAAATGATTAAGAAGACATCAAGTAAATGGGAAATGCAAGATGTTTGAATAAATTGAGAAAACTGGATCTCTGAGTGAAAAGATACAGGCCTACATCATAAACAAAAATTTTTGGCCAGGCACCGTGGCTCACACCTTTAATCCCAGCACTTTGGAAGGCTGAGGCAGGTGGATCATGAGGTCAGGAGATCGAGACCATCCTGGCCAACATAGTGAAACTCCGTCTCTACTAAAAATGCAAAAATTAGCTGGACCTGGTGGCACGTGCCTGTAATCCCAGCTACTCGGGAGGCTGAGGCAGGAGGATCACTTGAACCACAGAGTCGAAGACTGCAGTGAGCCAAGATCACATGATAGCACTCAAGCCTGGGGACAGAGCGAGATTACATCTCAAAAAAATAAAAAATAAAAAAGTTTAAAGGGGGGCCAGGTGGGGGGTGGCTCACGCCTATAATCCCAGTACTTTGGGAGGCCAAAAAGGAAAGATCAGTTGAGGCCAGGAGCTTGAGACTAGCTTGGGCAACGTAAGTGAGACCCTGTATCTAAAAAAATATATATATATATATTTTTTTTTTGAGACGGAGTCTCACTCTGTCGCCCAAGTTGGAGTGCAGTGGCATGATCTCAGCTCACTGCAAGCTCTGCCTCCCGGGTTCACGCCATTCTCCTGCCTCAGCCTCCCGAGTAGCTGGGACTACAGGCACCCACCACCATGCCTGGTTAATTTTTCTTCTCTTTTTTTTTGTATTTTTAGTAGAGATGGGGTTTCACCGTGTTAGCCGGGATGGTCTCCATCTCCTGACCTCGTGATCCGCCCACCTCGGTCTCCCAAAGTGCTGGGATTACAGGCGTGGGCCACCGTGCCCGGCCAAAAAAATAATTTTAGTAAAAAAATTTTTAATGGCAGACTGAGTAAAATGTAAAATCCAATACTGTCAAATATGGGAGAATGCTTTATCATCTTAGTTGGGTAACTCCTCCTTCCTAAAGACATAAATTACTGACATATCTAAATACAAACGTTAAACTTTTATTTGGAAAAAAGACACCATAAAGTTAAAACACAAGCAAAAGAATGAGACACTAACATTTGCAATATGCACAAAAGATTAATTTCCATGACACTGGCCAGGCATGGTGGCTCATGCCTATAGTCCCAGCATTTTGGGAGGCCCAGGTGAGAGGATCACTTGAGCCCAGGAATTCCAGACCAGCCTAGGGAACAGAGTGAGACCCTGTCTCATTAAAAATATATAAATTGTTTTTTAAAATTTTCCATGACATTAAATCATTTACTGAAGCCAATGGTGGGGGAGGAGAGAGACAATACTTCAGCATAATGCTATTGGTGTAAAAACTGAAAAGACTATATGTAGTTTGCAAATACACAGAAAGATGTCTTATTTTTGTTGTTGTTGTTGTTTTTTTTTTGAGACAGAGTCTCGCTCTGTCGCTCAGGCTGGAGTGCAGTGGTGCGATCTCGGCTCACTGCAAGCTCCGCCTCCTGGGTTCACACCATTCTCCTGCCTCAGCCTCCCAAGCAGCTGGGACTACAGGCGCCCGCCACTGCGCCCGCTAATTTTTTCTTTTTTTAGTAGAGACAGGGTTTCACCATGGTCTCGATCTCCTGACCTCGTGATCCGCTCGCCTCAGCCTCCCAAAGTGCTGGGATTACAGGAGTGAGCCACCACGCCCGTCTGAAAGATGTCTTATATAATAACTGGCAAACTGGATATTTGGGGAGGCAAGTTAGAGATCTTTTTGCAGCTATTTCAATGTGGTTTGAATTTCTGATCACAAATACATGTTAAATTGTATAATTTCAAAAACAATTTTAAATGGAAAAAAGTCTGAAAGGCAAAACTGCAGGGATCTGAGGGCCACTAAAGATGAGTATTTTTTATCTCTGCAGCAGCTTTACAGAGAATGGACATAAGAGGCAAACAGGTATTGATTCACTTTCTCCATTCAACAGACAAAAACCATCTGTGCCTTGGTACTGAGCTAAGCACTGGGACCAATTAGAAACACTGCAAGCTGGCTAGATGCAGTGGCTCACGCCTGTAATCCCAACACTTTGGGAGGCCGAGGCGGGCAGATCATTTGATGTCAGCAGTTTGAAACCAGCCTGGCCAACATGGTGAAATCCCATCTCTACAAAACATACAAAACTTAGCCGGGGGTGGTGGCATTTGCCTGTAATCCCAGCTACTCAGGAGGCTGAGGTGGGAGGATCACTGGAACCCAGGAGGTAGAGGTTGCAGTGAGCTGAAATCCCTCCAGCCTGAGTAACAGAGGGAGACCCTGTCTCCAAAAAAAAAAAAAAAAAAAAAGAAACATTGCAAGTTGTCTCAGTAAAAGGTCATATGTAACTACTTTGGGCAACGATGCAAGGGAGTCAGGGAATAGAAGGCATCTGTTCTTTGCAGGTGGGGGTGTGGGATGTGTAAAGCATTTGCCATTTTAAGGCATTTGTGGACAATATCCTTCTGATATTCCTTATATTACAAGACGGCCAAGTATTCCTGATAAGTATAATCTATTTTTTGACAACTGACTGAATAAAAAAAAAAAAAAAGCCCATATCAGCCTTGCTTTTACAAGTAACTCTTATTTTTAAGATTCTTTGACTTTGGAAAGTCCATGTCCTAAAAAGTCTCTGAATGAAGGAATTTCAAAGCTACCCTTGGTCATTTTCTCTGTGTCCACTGTTTATTTTTTGGTTTTCTCAAAAGATGAATAAAAAGAAAACTATAACAACATTAATATTTAACCCAAAGGAAAAATATTTTAGTGAATCAGAGGTATTTTTAATTATGATTTAATCCACATTGGTTTCTTTTTACAGCTGACATGTTCCCATTTTATAACAGCCATCTGCTATCTCAACAGTATCCCATATTTAACAAAAGTTTTAACAAAGACTATGACTATACATTAAAAGTATTCAACTTTCTCACCTTAAAACTTTATATATATACACATATATATAAAATATATATATATAAAAATATATATATATATAAAATATATATATATATTTTAGACAGAGTCTTGCTCTGTCGCCCAGGCTGGAGTGCAGTGGTGGATCTCGACTCACTGCAAGCTCCGCCTCCTGGGTTCACGCCATTCTCCTGCCTCAGCCTCCCGAGTAGCTGGGACTATAGGCACCCGCCACCACGCCCAGCTAATTTTTGTGTGTGTGTATTTTTAGTAGAGACGGGGTTTCACCATGTCAGCCAGGATGGTCTCGATCTCCTGACCTCGTGATCCGCCCGCCTCAGCCTCCCAAAGTGCTGGGATTACAGGCGTGAGCCACCGCGCCTGGCCAAAATTTATTTTTTTAAAAAGCACCGAGTATTAGCAAAGAGACGGGAGAAAAGAATCTGCTGATATGTTTGGCAAAAAATTCACCCTACCATTTAGCTTTGGGCAGCTGACCACTTTCCCATCTAGGCTGAGAAAGGAGCTTGTCTGAGGCTGCTGGTCAAGCACACAGTCACCATCACCTTAACAAAGTCAACCGCCTGAGCAAGTTTATCGTAAACCTATCATAATTCCCCCCAAACCATGTCAACAAGGTCCCTCCTTGCTGGCAGATTTCTTCCTTCAAATGCACACTTCAGGCAATGCCAAGGTAGGTGCAGGTCTGCTTTGAGAAAAGATTATGGCAAGCATGGCCATTAAAGGACCTGGATAATCTGAGACGGTCCAATTGCATACATTTTTTTTTTTTTTCACTTAAGGTGATTCGTTAAATATGCCTTTCAAGGTGATTCAACAGTTGTGCTCTTAAAAGAGTTTCTTATCAAAGTTCAGGAAAAATTGGCCGGGCGTGGTGGCTCATGCCTGTAATCCTAGCACTTTAGGAGGCTGAGGCGGGTGGATCACAAGGTCAGGAGATCAAGACCATCCTGGCTAACATGGTGAAACCCCGTCTCTACTAAAAATACAAAAAATTAGCTGGGCGTGGTGGCGGGCACCTGTAGTCCCAGCTACTTGGGAGGCTGAGGCAGGAGAATGGCGTAAACCCGGGAGGCAGAGCTTGCAGTGAGCCGTGATTGCACCACTGCACTCCAGCCTGGCGACAGAGCCAGACTCCGTCTAAAAAAAGAAAGTTCAGGAAAAATAAATCCTTTCACACACTATATAGAATGTTGGTCCTGTGCATACAATCACATGAAAAAACCTGGACTAATTCTCCTGCCACCCATCCAGGGAAAGAGAATCCCAGGGTTATCACCAAAAATTACAAAGGATTAAAAACAAAACAGCCATTAACCCATACAGAGTCATCATATAAACTAAAAACAACTCAAACACAAACCATAGTGAGGGAAGAAGGAGAGAATGGAAAGAAGAACAACAAAAAGTTGTTGCCAGAAGTCCTTTCTGTATAAATGCTTAATAAAATTTGGCAACTGGGTATTTCTGTATACTGGATTTTTAAAAATAATTACCATCTTCACAACTTCGAAAGAGAAGGTTCACCTAAAAATCGATCACATGTATGCTGTATGACAGGTACAATGTCAAAAGAAACTTGACCAGGTATTTATTTCTTTTAGATACAGCTGTCATTGTCTTGAACCACAAAAATCTTCTTTTAAAAAAAGTGTAAATATGTGCATTCCTCAATAAAGGAATCCAGGAGTTTCTTAAGTGCCTAACAGACCCACATTCCCCCTTCTTAATCCATAGGAATAATAGGAAATTTTTCTACTTAAATTGCCACCTTCATATCCTATGACCCTTCTACACTGGCCATCAACAACAACAAAACCATCAACAAATAGACAAAGGAGAACTTAGCGGACTATGAGATGACCTAGTGTGAAATTAAGCACAATGAGAGTCTAACCAACTCAATAACATCAAATCCCACGGAGACAGTCACAAGACTGGAAGACTCAATCTTCCAGTCTTGGATAACAGAGCAATAAATGCCTACTTGAGAGCGAGTGAGATGACCAGGTCACCAGATCCAGCTACTGATGGGCAACTGGAATTGCTGAAGAATTAGAGACAATGGAATACTAATTGTTCCAATGCTCAAGACCAAACAATATGACCTGAAACTATTTTGTGTGTTTTCTTACCTCCTCATACATCCATATAAAAAACTGATAAAGCCCAGTACAGTAGCTCAGCCTTATAATCCCAAAACTTTGTGAGGACAAGGCAAGAGGATCACTTGAGGCCAGGAGTTTGAGACCAGCCCTGGGTAACATAGCAAGATCTTGTCTCTAAAAATAAAAACAAAAACAAAAAAACAAATACAAGTCATGTGGTTGAACAACTACATATAGATGGTTACTTCTTTAAGGAAATGAAAAATACCCCAGAATCAGTTAAAAAAAAAAAAAAAAAGTTACTGACTACGTATATATATATGACTTGCAAACCAACAGGGGATTGGCTATGCGTATTTAGCACTTAAATTGTTTAAGTTATTTACCTATTTTTATAAAGAACTATGTCCCAGACTTCTGGTTAAGGATGGTAGACTAAACACATAGCTCTTTGTTGATCCTTCCCCAAAGACCTAGGGAAATGTAAAGACAGAAACTCACAGGTCAAAAAGAACTGGAGATTATAGCCACAAACTTTAAAAGCTGAAAAATAAATGAGTAAGAGTTAAAGAACTCAGATAACCCCCAATAAAACCAAACCCTAAGGTAAGCATCAGGGAACATTCTCTTACAAAAGGTTCAGAAATTAGAAGTAGAAGATAAAACAGGAAGGATTAACAGAAAATGTTTCTGAAATGCAATCCAATTCCCATATTCCCTTTCTTACTCTTAGACAGGCAGGCAAATACCTACCCTTGCAAAAGGCTGAAGATGATCTTTGCAGAGGGTTAAAACAGAGGATTATCTGGACTAGGGATCGCCATGTAAGGTGGGACAGTTTAAGTGAACATGTGCATGCCAGATCCCACTCCATGGTGGGTTGGTAAATGTTTACCAGCTGGCTAAAGGAAGGGGGAATGGGGAGAATGAGGGCAGTTGTTTGTAGTATTTGCTGATTCTGTAGTATAAATATCTTACCATGGCAGCTTCAAGCTACTAAATGATGTCACTGAACACAGTTCAGAAAAGATGCACAGTATATATTACTATACAGTATTTCACCATATAAACAGAATAGGAGAGCATCCATAATAACAAAATGTAACAAAACAATTAGAAAGTGATGAGTTTTTAGTATTTATTACCCTGTTTCTTTTTGTTTGTTTTTTGAGACAGGGTCTCACTCTGTCACCCAAGCTGGAGTGCAGTGGCATAGTCTCGGGTCACTGCAACCTCTGCCTTCCCGGGCTCAAGGGCTTCTCCCACCTCAGCCTCTCAAATAGCTGGGACCATAGGCATGCACGACCTCGCCTGGCTAATTTTTACATTTACCTTGGCTTTTCATATAACTTATTTAACTACAAATTTGTATAATTTTAAATAACTGTTATATTTAGCAATTGGCTTGCAAAATTTCTGAAAATTTAACAATTGGCTCTGATAAGCCAGTATGAACCAGCTCTAACACACCACTGACCCGAGCCCCCTCTACCCCCCCTTCCCAAAAGGCTGACACAGTAAGGCCTTGACTTCAGGGAGGGGAAACTGGAAGAGACTTCTGTGGGAAATCTGATCAGCCATTATTCTAAAAGGAGAAACACAGAGATACTGAAAAATTCCCCAGTCTAAATTTGCCAGCCAGATCATCCCCCAGTGAAGCTTAGTTGATAAGCCGTACTTGCATATTCAGAGCTTCTAATCAGTTTTTTTAGAAGCTCACTATTAAATATGAGCAAACAGCTAGATCTCTCTAGCATAAAAGAGAGAGATAAAAACAAGAAAAACAAGTTGGAAAAAAGAGAGCAGGATCAACTTTATAGGCATGTGACTTGGGCAGTCATGCAGAGTCATGGACTTTGAGTCTGAAAATCGGTTTAATGCTCTGCTGTTGCCATCTTGAAATTCTTTTATGGCTTTTTTTTTTTTTTTTTTTTTGAGATGGTCCTGCTCTGTTGCCCAGACTGTAGTGCAGTGGCATGATCTCAGCTCACTGCACCTCAACCACGCAGGTTCAAGTGATCCTCCCACCTCAGCCACCTGAGTAGGTGGGACTATAGACATGTGCCACTGTGCTCGGCTTTTTTTTTTTTTTTTTTTTTTTGGTAGAGACAGGGTTTTGCCATGTTGCTCAGGCTGGTCTCAAACTCCTGAGCTCAAGGGATTCACCCACCTCTACCTCCCAAAGTGCTGGGATTACAGGTGTGAACCACTACACCCAGCTAATTTTTTTTTATTTTTGTAGAGACAGGGTTTCACCATTTTGCCCAGTCTGGTCTCGAACTCCTGAGCTCAAGCAATCGACCTGCCTTGGCCTCCCAAAGTGCTAGGATTACAGGCGTGAGCCATTGCACCCAGCCTGTAGTGGAATTGTTTAATAAATGCTGAACAAGGGACTTCACATGTTCATCCTGTACTCAGCCCTGCAAATTATGTAGTCAATTCCTGGTAGAGACTATGCAGGCAGAAGAAACCTCTGGAGAAAAACAAAATCATTATTATTTTCAGAAATATAAGAGAAAATATTCAAATAAGAAGAGCAGTATGCTACCAAAAAAAAAAGAAGACTAAAAGGAGATACAGGGCAAGCACAAGCATGCTTTCTCAGTAGAAATGAAAAGCTCAAAAAAACACAAAGAAATGAAAAACTCAACAGAAAAGGAGAAAAACATTGGAAGACCAGTCCAAAATGTTCAGTATCTGAATAACAAGGTTCAAGAGAACACTAAGGAAGAAAAAAGGAGGGGAGAAAGTCATCAACAAAATAATGCAAAAAATAGCTCCCAGATTGCAGGGGTTCATAATTACTCACGATGGAAAGGATTCATCAAGTACTCAGCATCAAGTACCTCACCACATTAAAGCACATTATTGTGAAACTTCTAATGCTGAGGGACAAAGAAAAGAACTGATAACATGAAAAATCAGGAATCAGAATGGTTTAGGTCTTCAGGAGCAATGCAGGAAGCATAGAAGAAACTAAAAAACAATGAAGCTTCCCTTTAAAATTCCAAAGGAAAATTTTCAAGCTAAAATTTTATACCCAGCCATACAATCGATTAAGAGTAAGAACAGAGTAAGACATTTTCAGCCTATTAGGATCTCAAAGTTTAACTTACATAAACCCTTTCACAGGCAGCTACTTGGAGAACCTGTTCTGCCAAGATGAAAGACTAAACCAAGAAAGAAGACATGAAATCTAAAAAACAGGTAATCCAATGCAAAGAGGTAATGAATATCTCTAAGGTGCTGGTAAAGGGAAGTCCCAGGATAACAGGTATGCATAAACCCAGTAGGCAACCAGTCCAGATGGGAACACATCTTCAGGAGTATGAAGATAACAGAATACTTGAAGTATCTAACTTTCCTGAAAGTAAATAAGGACAAGTTACAATTTGAAATAAATTAGTGAGAAGTTAATAGAAAAGTAAACAATACAGAAAAATATAAATTTCATGGAAAACCAAAAGTAATAAAGTAAAAGTAGTCACGATTACTACATGGCTTAACGGTGAATCTTAACATGCACCTTCAGTCTTAATGTGTCAACACTGAATACTAGTCTAAGCAATGTTATAAATACCTATACCAGGGAAATGGGGGGACAAAAACATTCCTGGGGATGAGAAAAAAGAACTAAATCCTCAAGTGCCACAATGGGAAATCAAAAGATACCTGAAGCTGAGAAATCAAGAAATCAGAATACAAGAATGCTGTTAAGAACATGGAGGTAAATGCAAAAATAATAAGCTAAAAGAAAGCCTCCAAGAGGGAGAAGTGGGGGGATGAAGTGGGGGGATGAAGTGCAGGGATGAAGTGGGAGAAAGACTGATGCTTTTCAAAACAAGTCTTAAACAGCTATCAACTAAACTATGCACATTTAATATTTCAACCAAAAACACAATATAAAAGCATAAGAATAGTGATAAAAGTTCAAAACGTTTTAGTTTTTTTTTTTAGATTAAATTTTCCCAACAAGGTTTTTTTCTTTCATTTGCTGTATTCTCCAATTTTTCTACAACAAAAATTTACTGCTGTATAATCAAAACTTATCATCTTACTATCATTTTATACATAGCTGTTACTACTGTCTGATATTCAAAATCATCTGTAACTCCATTATTTTCAGCTGTTCCTATGTCATATGATACCCAATCCATTCCCAGGGAATAGACTCAAGGGGAGACAAACATTTATGTGATACCCAATCTGGCACACCTCAGGAAGATAGCAGCTTCCCTTCCGGGAGGGAGCTCAGTAGTTTACACCAAGGTGTGTATTTGGGTAACTATCTCACATTAGATTTCCCCCTGCAAGGTTACAGTCTGTCAAAGCACTGTTAAGACCGCTTCCACTTAAGTTGTGAGAAACTGATAAACATAATGAACTCTAGAATGTGCCCTAAAGTGGCAATAAAATCCATTTTTTTCACATCTTTATTATTCCCAACACTAAATTACAGGTTTTCAGGGCTGGGCGTGGTGGCTCATGCCTGTAATCCCAACATTTTGGGAGGCCTAATTGGAAGGATCACTTGAGCCTAGGAGTTCCAGACAAGCCTGGGCAAAAAAGGGAGACCTCAGCTCTCAAAAAAATTAAAATAAAAAATAAAATTGCCAGGATTGTGGCATGCCTGTGGTCTTAGCTGCCTGTGAGGCTGAGTTAGGAGGATCACTTTGAGCCAGGAAGGTCGAGGCTGCAGTAAGTTGTGATCATGCCACTGCACTCCAGCCTGCATGCCAGAGCAAGACCCTGTCTCACACACACAAAGTTTCTAGTATATGTGATATGGTTAGGCTTTGTGTCTCCAGCCAAATCTCATCTTGAATTATAATCCCCATAATCTCCGCATATCAAGGGAGGGAGCAGATGGAGGTAAATGAATCATGGTGGGGGTGGTTTCCCCCATGCTGTTCTCATGACAGTGAGGTCAGTTCTCATGAGATCTGATGGTTTTGTAAGTGGTAGCTCCTCCTGCGTTCATTCTCCCTCCTGCCACATTGTGAAGAAGGTGTCTGCTTCTTCACCTTGTGCCATGATTGTAAGTTTCCTGTGTTCTCCCAGCCATGTGAAACTGTGAGTCAATTAAACCTCTTTCCTTTATAAATTACCCAGTTTCAGGCAGTTTTTTTACAGCAATGTGAGAACAGACTAATATAGTAAATTGACATCAAGAGTGGGGCACCGCTATAAAAATACCCAACAATGTGGAAGCAACTTTGGAACTGGGTAACAGGTGAAGGTTACAACAATTTGGAGGACTCAGAAGAAGACATGAAGATGTGGGAAAGTTTGGAACTTCCTAGAAACTTGCTGAATGGCTCTGACCAAAATGCTGATAGTGATATGGACAATGAAGTCCAGGATGAGGTGGTCTCCAATGAAGAGGAGGACTTATTGGGAACTGGAATAAAGTGACTCTCACTATGTTTTAGCAAAGAAACTGGTAACATTTTGCCCCTACCTTAGAGATCTGTGGAACTCTGAACTTGAGACAGATGATTTAGGGTATCTCATAGAAGAAATGTTTAAGCCGCAAAGCTTAGGAGATGACTTGGATGCTCTTAAAAGCATTCAGTTCTATGCATTCACAAAGAGATGGTTTGGAATTGGAACTTAAGTTTAAAAAGGAAGCAGAGCATAAAAGTTTGGAAAATTTGCAGCCTGAAGATGTGACAGGAAAAAAAAAACCATTTTCTGAGGAGAAATTCAAGCCAGCTACAAAAATTTGCATAACTAACAAGGAGCCAAATGTTAACTGCCAAGATGATGGGGAAAATGTCTCCAGGGCATGCCAGAGGTCTTCACAGCAGCCCCATCCCATCACAGGCCTGGAGGCCCAGGAGGAAAAAATGGTTTCCTGGGCCAGGCCCACAGCCCTGCTGCTTTGCGCAGTCTCAAGACTTGGTGCCCCACATCTCCACCGGGGTGAAAATGGAGCAACATACAGCTCAGGCCATTACTTCAGAGGGCACAAGCCCCAAGCCTTGGCAGCTTACACATGGTGTTGGGCCTGCGGGTGCACGGAAGTCAAGAATTGAGGTTTGAGAACCTCCACCTAGATTTCAGAGGATGTATGTAAACATCTGGATGATCAGGCAGAAGTTTGCTGCAGGGTGGAGCCCTCATGGAGAACCACTGCTAGGGCAGTGTGGAAGGGAAATGTGGGGTCGAAGCCCCCACACAGAGTCTCCACTGGGGTACTCCCTAGTGGAGCTGTGAGAAGAGGGCCACCATCCTCCAGACCCCAGAATAGTAGGACCACTGACAACTTGCACTGTGCTTCTAGAAAAGTCACAGATACTCAAGGCCAGCCCGTGAAAGCCTCTGCGAAGGGGGCTGTACCCTAAAGAGCCACAGGGGTGGAGTTGCCCAAGACTATGGGAGCCTAAATCTTGCAACAGTGTGACCTGGATGTGAGACATGGTGATCATTTTGGAACTTTAAGGTTTTTTTGTTGTTGTTTTTTTTTTTTCTTTTTTTTGAGACAGAGTCTCACACTCTGTCTCCCAGGCTGGAGTGCAGTGGCGTGATCTCAGCTCACTGCAACCTCCACCACCCAGGTTCAAGTGATTCTCCTGACTCAGCCTCCAGAGTAGCTGGGATTACAAGCACATGCCACCACACCCAGCTAATTTTTGTATTTTTAGTAGAGACAGAGTTTCACTATGTTGGTCAGGCTGGTCTCGAATGCCTGACCTTGTGATCTGCCTGCCTCAGCCTCCCAAAGTGCTGGGATTACAGACATGAGCCACTGCACCTGGCCAGAACTTTAAGATTTAATGAATAATTAGCTGGGCGTGGTGGTGGGCACCTGTAATCTCAGCTACTTGGGAGGCTAAGGCAGGAGAATTGCTTGAACCCAGGAGGTGGAGGTTGAAGTGAGCTGAGATTATGCCACTGCACTCCAGCCTGGGCAACAAGACTAAAACTCCCTCTTAAAAAAACAAACAGCAAAATAAAAAAAAGGATTTAATGACTGCCCAGCCAGATTTTGGACTTACATGGGACCTGCAGGCCCTTTGTTTTGGCTAATTTCTCTCATTTGGAACAGGAACATTTACCCAATGCCTGTATCCGATCCACTGTATCTTGGAAGTAACTAACTTGCTTTTGATTTTACAGGCTGCTAGGCGGAAGGGACTTGCCTCAATCTCACATGACACTTTGGACTTGGACTTTAGAGTTAATGCTGGAGTTAATTAACACTGGGGGGCTGGGGGCTGCTGGGAAGGCATGATTGGCTTTGAAATGTGAAAGGGACATGAGATTAGGAAGGGCCAGGAACACAATGATATGGTTGGGCTTTGTGTTCCCACCCAACTCTTATCTTGAATTATAATCCCCATAATCCCCACATGTCAAGGGAGAGAGCAGGTGGAAGTAACAATCATGGGGCAGTTTCCCCCATGCTGTTCTCATGTTAGTGAATGAATTACCACGAGATCTGATGGTTTTGTGTTTGCTAGTTCCTCCTGTGTTCATTCTCCCTCCTGCCACATTGTGAAGAAGGTATCTGCTTCACCTTCCACCATTAAGTTTCCTGAGTCCTCCCCAAGTCATGTGGAACTGTGAGTCAATTAAACCTCTTTCCTTTATAAATTAGTCTCAGGCAGTTTTTTTGCAGCAGTGTGGACTAATACAATATGTAAATTGCAACATGCAGTATATTGTTTTAATGCAATCAAACAGCATTTGTTCTTATTTTGTCTTTATGTATGTCAGGTTGGATTTTTTTTTTTTCTTGTAGTGATAGGTTGACTCTTATCTAGCTAGAAAAGTTAGTGTGGTCAGAGTTTACAAAACAGTTCAGATAAGAAAACACTATCACATCTTGTATTTACCTCCAAACTGGATGATGGTCATCATAGGATGTTTAAGAAATTTGCTTAGCAAAGAGAATTGAGGCAATCTGCAGATAGATATAGTCCAGCCAAGGCAGATACACATGTTTTCACTTATTCCCTTAAGAGTGATTTGATTTGTATGGATTTGGTATAGAATCGTTTCTGGATTTAAGGAAAACTAAACAAGGTTTTACAGTTTGTTATGTTGGCAGGCAGGCAGGCATGAAGAAACCCTAATCTAAAAGATTCCTTTTACACTTAAAATTGAGGTAGGATAGACATACCTGAAGGCATAGTCTACATTTCTCATCTTCATTCTTCCTAATGAGGCCAAAAATTATCCTGTCTCCATTATTAATCAGTAAATCCTGGTTTGGTGGTGTGACCTGCAGATCCATGAGCACTCCCCACTTCCACTCTAACATCAGTAAAATACTCTCTTGGCATGAAATGCTACTTGAATTTTTCTCTCAACTGGCAACAAAAGTAACCTGCTACTAGCATTTCTCTTCTTCTCAAAGCCAAATTAAATTTTGCCAATTTACACAGAGAACAAACATACTTCCACATTAACAGCTATTACCAACTTGGTCTTAGTCAAACCTTTATGTTCACACTCCAGTACTTTAGGTAAACGGTACTAATCTCTTCTCCATTTTAGATAGCTCACAGGCTTCAAGGAAGTTCATCTGGTTTCTTGCTACCTCCATCCATCCCCATCTCAACCTTCCCAAAAAAGCAACTCAGGTTTTTTGTTTTGTTTTTGAAACAGCTTACTTTTTCCATCCGGAGTTTTCCCAAACTATTTCAGGGTTCTGACAATTCTGCCTGTGACTAAGTCTTCTCCTGGGAATAGCTGCCTCATTATCACTATTAAAAACAGTTACTCCTAATACTGACTGATAAGGATCAGAAAACTCATTGTAACTCAATGCAAATCCCACCCTACCCAATCTAAAGATAAATGCATTACGAATGGAATAACAGGCTCACCAAAGGACAGAACTCCAGTGGTCTTTGTGTCACAATGAAGCTACTGAGTTTCGTATGTATTTCTAATTATTACAAATATGAAGAATTTATTACCATTTCCCCCCTCATAACCAGTTAGTATGTAAATTACTAACAGCCAAGCAAGCAAAAAAATAAAAGACACACAAAAACTCAGCAGTGAATGCACTAATATTTTTAAAGTAATGCAGCCTTCCAACTGATTTTCTGTTTCAGAAATAATTTTATGCAGTACATGTGTTGTGTGGGTAACTTTTGTTCTTGGCAAGCTAGTCCTCCTGCTTGAAAAATCAGGTAAGTTTAAGTAAGAGGTCGTCTCCTAACCCCTCATATGGAACAACTGCTTAGAAGCTTAATTCTTGCAAAAAGCATATCCAAATAATCATAAATTTATTTTTATCATCATTCTGCTCTATCTAGCTTGCTCAGTACTAGAGGAATGTGACACAATCATAGCCCATCATTCTGGAAACCTGAGATATTGCTGTAGAGACATCTCCCCCATCCACACATTGCCACACTCCTGCAAAAAAACCAGCAGTGTCCAGAAAGTTTTTTTCACATCAACCTTGACCATTTTGTATTCACAGGAATATTTAACTTTGTTCCATAAACTCTTCTGGAAGTGTGGAAAGACTATAAACTCCCATAATACTTTTTTGAAGCAAAAAGTGTGTATACCCACACACACAGTATACCAATTATATTAAAATACAGTTAAAATAGTTTCAAAAACTAATGATATTAAATACATGTTTGTCTTTTTAACATATTAAATAAGCTCTAATAACAAGTCTACTAGTTACCATAATTTCCAAATTGTGATCAACACAAATGATATTTTCATGATGTCTGCAAGAACTACAATGTAACAAGAAAATAGCTGTGATTTCTGTTGATGACAAAATCACAGGTACTGGTAGTACTGCAGTGGTTAGAAAGAAATGCTACATTTCAGTCAGAGACTAGCAAAAATAAGTAACTGTTTTCTTAAATTCACAGACCTCTGAAGCTTTTAAACCATAATCATTCTCCAGCATTTAAAGAGGTACTGAGAGCTCTTGGTTCAAACTCTTCATTTTAAAGATGAGGGAATTAAGGAGGAATTTGATGATATTGCTTGCCTAGAGTATCTTGATTCCAAATCAGGAATCACTGGGTATTGTTTACAGTAAACCACTGTTTTCTTCTGAAAACCTGAACCTCAAATCTAGCAATACTTGGCAGTTACAATAGAGAGTAAAGAACAATATACTTCAAGGTAAGAAAACCTATTACAGTTTCTATGTGCACCTCAGTTTCATCATCTGTAAAATAAAGATAATTAACCCGACTATGGAAGAACCTTAACATGAAAACCAAATTTTAAAATCCATGTTAAGTACTACAGCGAGGCAAGGCTGTTAATAACTTACATGAGAAATTGGACAAGTTATTCTTTTTCCTTAGTGTACTTTAAGTATCATCAAATACTGATTTATTTCATACATTAAATACCTTTAAAACTATCCAGTAGATCTCCTGAAGAACAAACTGACTTTGGTAATAAGCCTCTTCAAATGAAAAATATGTTTAGAACAAAAAACTAGCTTTGGAGTCAGATATGTGCCCGTAATAAAATATATGCCTGCAACTCTATGCAAAATGCTTGTTTTCTCCGACCCTCTGTATTAGTCTGTTCTCGCACTGCTAATCACAATCATAGCAGAAGGTGAATGAGGTGCAAAGTCACGTCTTAAACGGCAGCAGGCAAGACAGCTTGTGCAGGAGAATCCCATTTATAAAACCATCGGATCTTGTGAGACTTATTACCACGAGGAGAACAGTATGGGAGAAACCTGCCCTCATGATTCAATTATCTCCACCTGGCCCTACCCTTGACACATGGGGATTATTACAATTCAAGGTAAGATTTGGGTGGGGGCACAGCCAACCCATTTCATCCTCCATTTCTGAATCAGTAAAATGGGAATAAATGCTAACAGTCATATGAGAGCATGAAGGTCATTAAATGTCAGTCCCCTTCTCTTAAAAAGTATCCATGAGAAATATATAATTTAGAGGTAACTTCCTAAAGCAACAACGAAACTTTTCTAATTTCTGCATTATATTTACTTGTTCCTCCATCACTTGATAAAGTTATTTTAAATCAGAATAAAGTAGGACACAAAAAAACCTTTGCTCATGTCAGTAAGTTATCTCTCAGCAACTTAAACACTCAAACCGCCAGCCATTCTTTCTACCTTGTTTATAAAGAAATTACACAGTAAAGATGTGCAGTGAAGTAAAGGGATTATAACCAAATTTCTAAACCAGACAGAAGTAAATAAACATTTGGAGGACAAGTCACACAAAATAATTTAACAGCTTAAGTGTTTAATCACAGAAGTGGGGGAAAAAATGCCAAGAGCAGCAAGGCCACTCACCTTCTTCCCACACATTGTTTTGCCTGCCTCCACGAAAAGAATTCAAAGAGGTCCGCTCTAGGCAAGTTAAAGTTACAGTGACAAATATGCAAACACATTTTAGTTGACTAGAAAAACATACAGAAAATACAGTAGGTAGTCCACAAAACACAAAAGGCTAGTAGTACAAAGCAGATCTGCTTAACAGAGGGGCGGAAAAAAGAACCATTATCTGTCATGCCCTCCTGTCACACCCTTTTATTTGTAGCCATAACTGCAGCTGTTTTAAAGACAATGGCAGTGTGATTAAGGGTACCTTCATGCTGTGCCAAAGCACATATACATAGCAATTCAGAACAATCAGTCTTACTTTCATGAGAGCAAAGGGTGCAGCCAAATGAAATGGGTGGATACCATATTAAACAATCTCGGAATTAGCTAATAGGATATAGGAAAAAATGATTCCAATGCAGATGCTAAGTTCCCTTCCTCCTTTACACAATAAAAATTTTTACTATTTGAAAAGCACTACTTGAGAAAGGTTTCCATTTACTAAGACCTAAGTATGGCCTGTTTTTTGTTTTGTTTTTTTTGAGACGGAGTCTCGCTTTGTCACCCAGGCTGAACTGCAGCGATGCAATCTCAGCTCACTGCAATCTCCACCTCCCAGGTTCAAGTAATTCTCCTGCCTCAGCCTCCCGAGCAGCTGGGATTACACGTCTGGCTAATTTTTGTATTTTTAGTAGAGACGGGGTTTCACCATGTTGGCCAGGCTGGTCTCCATCTCCTGACCTCAAGTGATCTGCCCCCTCGGCCTCCTAAAGTGCTGGGATTACAGGTGTGAGTCACCACACCCAGCCAGCCTGTTTTTAAACACAGGTTTGAAAGACCACGTACCATTTCCTTGTATAATCTGTTAACTTAAAATATATGCACTGGATACTGGATTTGACATCATGTAATTTTCAAAATGATGCTGTGTAGAAATGACTTTAGTGGAAACCTTTAAAAACATATGAGCATTGCAACTCAAAAGCACTTGTTTCACAAACAATAAAAGTGCAAACTGAATGAAGCCAACAAGTAAAAACATAAAGGCTAATGTGTGGTTTGTTGTGGGTCTCTACTGCTTTTATTCCTTAGGAAACAAATTATTCTCTCATATGGTTTCCCTGACTCCATTTTCCCTAATCATAATGAAGTCCAAAACATTAAGCAATTAAGCAACTTTTTGGAAGTTTAGTGTTCACATAACTCAACTTCATGGCTTACTACAAGCTGAGCATAAACTCAAATTGTTTTTAATGACTGGCAAAAGAGGAGGACTATGTATTATATACATGCACACATATTTAAGTAGGCCTTTAAGCTAGAATGTAAAGTTCAGTTGATCAAACATTGAACTATTTTACTACTAGACCACACAGGTTTAAAATGTGATACTTTGTCACTGTGGCTCTGTTGACAGGCTTCAGGGCAAAAATCAGAAAGGAGATGAAAAACCAGCCTCAACAATGATAAATTATGACTTTACAGCCAAATCAATGTAGCCTTATACATAGATACAGTACTTGCAGTAACCGGGAGAGATGTGGGGGATAAAATTCAGATCAGGAAAAATCCTGCTATTGAGCTGATTCAGTAAAAATTTTTTTTTTTTTTTTTTTTTTTTTTTTTGAGGAGTGCAGTGGCACGATCTCGGCTCACTACAACCTCTGCCTCCCGGGTTGAAGCTATTCTGCCTCAGCCTCCAGAGTAGCTGGGGACTACAAACACGCACTACCACACCTGGCTAATTTTTGTATTTTTTGGTGGAAATGGGGTTTCACCATCTTGCCCAGGCTGGTCTCAAACTCCTGACCTCAAGTGATCCACTTGCCTCGGCCACCACGTGCCGCACCCGGACTAAGACTTTTTTTTTTTTTTTTTGAAATGCAGTCCCACTCTGCCACTAGGCTGGAGTGCAGTGGCGCAATCTCGGCTCACTGCAACCTCCACCTCCCGGTCAAGTGATTATTCCCCTGCCTCAGCCTCCTGAGTAGCTGGGACTACAGGTGCACACCACCATGCCCAGCTAATTTTTTGTATTTTAGTAGAGACAGGGTTTCACCATATTGGCCAGGATGGTCTCAATCTCCTGACCTTGTGATCCACCCGCCTTGACCTCCTAAAGTGTTGGGATTATAGGCATGAGCCATCAGGCCCGGCCAAGACTCATTTTTGAAATAGTCTTTTTCAGGTGCAATTCCAATGCACTAATTAGGATTTTTATTCGAGGTTAGTTCAATGCTGGTGTGAGAGAAATCTATTGCTCAAACTAAACTGAAAGGGAAGTTGATTAAAAGGGGAGTTCGGCGACTCCTGCCCTAATGTACTCTAAGAATAGGAACAGACTGTGATAATTTTCACCAAAAAGTACAAAAACAAAATAGGTTAAAAACACATTTTAAATAAACCTTTTTTAAAAAGATTTTGAAAAACCAAACCTGTCTCATAGAGCTCCAAACCTAGAAAGACTATTACAATAAAAATGGGCTAGGCTGGGTTGGGCACAATGGCTCAAGCCTATAATCAACACTTTGGGAGGCTGAGGCGGGAGGATCACTTGAGGCCAGGAGTTCGAGACCAGCCTGGAAAACACAGCAAGACCTCATCTCTACTAAAAATGTAAAAATTAGCTGGGCACAGTGGTATGCACTTGTGGTCCCAGCTACTCCAGAGGCTGAGGCAGAGGATCACCTGAGCCCAGGAGTTTGACTTTGCAATGAACTAAGATCATGTCACTGCACTCCAGCCTGAGTGACAGAGCAAGACCTTGTCTCAAAAAAGGAAAGGCAGGGTGAGGGACTGGCTGGCTGCTATGGTTCATACCCATAATTCCAGCATTCTGAGGCTGAAGAGGGAGGACTGCTTGAGGCCAGGAGTTTTATACCAGTCCGGGCAACATAGTGAGATCCTGTCTCTATAAAAAATTTTAAAAATTAAAAAAAAAGGTAAAAGAGAAAGATTTTCAAGGATGACAATAACCATGATGGTGTTAATGAGTTAAGGAGCTGGTGTTTCAAGTACTGAAAATAATCTGCTATTCCTAACATAAAAAGTACAGCACTCAATACATGGTAGAGTTTTTACTGTTTTTAATGATAGAAATGAGGTTACCATAGTAAAAGCTAAAATCACAAGCATAAACATAGACTTAGAGCTAGTTTCATTAGAATTAAGATATATGCTAACTCATACTAATTTCATCACTTTAACAGCACACATGTCACTGTAACTAAGCAATAAATCCAAACACTATTCTTTCCCTGTATCGGATGGCTTATTTCCGATGTAAAATCACTATTACAAGGGACACAAAACAGAGGACTTCCCAGTAAGTCTGGTGAAACATTCTTTACATCAGTCCCAGAAGAACCATATAAATCACAGTAACCAAGGGGAACTGAAATTGACTCTCTATTCACCTCCCTGGCATCTGGACACTCTCATTTCTTCTTAGGCAGTAACATGGTCCTGGTATACATGGCCTCCTGGCCTCCACACTCACAACACTTGTCTGAACCTGCTGAGTTCATAACATCATTCTCCCTCTTTCATAAAAGTTACTATTTTTATTAAGGGGGAGTGGGAAGCAAAATGAGGAAGAAGGAAATAAAGGGTTTTTTTTTTTTTTAAAGAAAGAAAAGAAAGAAAAGCATGCTCCCATAAATTCCCAGAAACTTTACAACTATTAAAAAAAAAAAAAAGATAAGAATGGGAGAGTGGAGTTGTCCTAGCTACCAAATTCTACTTTGTGATACTTGATAAAAGTTGGTCTACTTAGTAAATTATGATACCATGACCTTAGATATACCCATTTACACATATGACTCTCACTCCTCCCAAAATTTTTAAAGCAAAATAGCATCTTAATTCCTATAAAGCCTGGAATCTGCCCTAAGAGAAGCTACATCTTAGTTCTATGGCCTTGGGCATGTCACTATTTCTGAGTCTGCATAGAGTTGCGATGAGGATTGGATTACTTAGCAGAGTATCCAGCTGATACTATAATTATGCAGGTTCATCCTGTCTGCTTCGTTCAAAGCAAATCAAAATTAGTGCTCATTCTTGCATCATCTTTTTTCACAGCTGACAGTTCTTATAATGATGCTAATACACAGTGAAGCAGTCAAAATTTAAATAGCCTATGCTAAAAAAAAAAAAAAAGCCTGTAAAGAGAAATTAATGCACATTAAAATGCACTATTCTGTTTTCAGAATTTATTCCAGAATTTATTCCAAAGAAAGAGAAACTATCTTTGCCTAAATTGAAGATCTTTAGGTGGTAAAACACTGCTGGCAAGACTTGCTCACCTCAGTAGTATTCAATCCCATGATCGGCTGACAAGCCCTGACAACTGTTAGCCTCTTTACTACTTCCACTATTCACCAAAAAAAGGAAACACATCTAGTTCAAACCAAAGGCAAGTCCCTAATTCTTCGCTGCATTTGTCCCAAAACTACTTACATTAGATTTTAAAAGATTTTCCAAAGAAGAAAACAGAATTTCTTAGTCTTTAACCAATTCTACTCTAAACCCAGGAAACATCATAAAACTTGTTTCTGTATCTAGTAAGTAAGCACTTAGCACTACTTTCTAACTATAAAGCCTACTCTAGCCACAGAGTCTATGAGTAAAATAGATACTAAAGGGAGTTTAAAAGGCTTGAAAAGACTCCTGTATCTCCCTACTTCCCTGCCCCCAAACAAGATAATATGGGCCAAGTGCAGTGGCTCACACCAGTAATCCTAGCACTTTGGGAGGCCAAGGCAGGAGGACTGCTTGAGGCCAGGCGTTCCAGACCAACCTGAGCAACACGGTGAGAACCTGCCTCAATTTAAAAAAAAAAAAAAAAAAGGCTACAGAGTCACTTGATGAGAACAAGGCTATTTAAAAATTTCTAATCTATTAACTGTCTAACATCATACAAACTTTGTACACAACCAGGCGAGGTAAACTAACAGATGACAATTATCCCAGGTCCAAATCTACCTATCTCTATATAGCTGACAGAGAAATATATTCCAAAAAATCACCTCCATGTAATGTCCTGCTATTCAAACCTAGAAGTTTAGTTGGAATACTCCTATCAGTAAACTGTTTCGAGGTCTCATAAAAGAAACTATCACTTAAGGAGCCAGGACTGCTGCTTTATTTTTGTTCTCAATCAACTTTACACATGTAACTTTGCAACCAGTTTGCCTTTCCTTGCTGGTAGAGCTGCATTTGCATCTTTTGGAGAGTCTCCTTATTTGGTCCCAGTTCCCTATGGCCTCTGATCTGCCACTCTGCCTTGCTGGTAATCCAATTACCATTCTTCCTATATGCTTAGAACTGATCTAATGCCTATCTTCTGAATTGTACTATCTGCCAGACAGAGACCAGGGGAGTAGGCATGGGGAGAGGGGCCAAGAAAAAGTAGACTGTGGTATGGTACACATGACATGACTCATCTGTTCTGTTCCATAACCTGTCCTGACCAAGTGGCTCAGATAACGCTGCCTGGCTCACTCTGACAGACTTGTTCTTGATCCCAATCTAACCCATTACACCGGGCATGACATCCCTGGCCACGTGCCTTGTACCTAAAACTTTCTACTGAAGATAGCAGAGTTTCACAATTAATTATGGCCATACTGATAGAAAAGGAAATTAACATTCAAGTCTCCTCCCTAGATACTTTCTCACTCAAGACCTACCAAAGGCCACTGATATAAATACAGTAATGCCCTCATTTTACAGATGAGAAAACTATGGTACTTAACTATCTTCATGTTTAAGAAAATAAAGCTAACAATACTAGATACTGTATAATGTTAACAAAGAAGTTTTCTTTGTTTTTTTTTGAGACAGGGTCTCACTTTGTCACCCAGGCTAGAGTGCAGTGGCACAATCACAGTTCACTGGAGCCTTGACCTCCTGGGCTCAGGTGATCCTCCCACCTCAGCCTCCCAAGTAGCCAGGACTACAGGCACATGCCACCACACCTGGCTAATTTTTGAACTTCTGTTGAGATGGAGGTTTCACTATGTTGCCCAGGCTGGTCTCAAACTCCTGGAGACAACCAGTCCTCCCCTCCTGGCCTCCCAAAGTGCTGTGATTACAGGCATGAGCCACCGTGCCCAGCCAAGAACACTCTTTTTAACATTGTCCTACAGAGCTGATTTTTCTTGTTCGTTATATGAAAAGTAGTCCACTGTAGTAACAAGGAATCTGGTTTACAACTTCTAATTCACTGTCATTTCACCTTACAAATTCTCCTTTACCAAAAAGAAAATGCTACACCTTAGTGACTGGCACCATGTGCTTTTGTAGTATTTAAATCAAATTCTAAAATTTACAAAAGAATAACCTTAGTATATTCAGAATTACAAGAACATTTAGTATGCTCAATGGGATATAAAGCTTAATAAAAACACATCATTCATTCTAGACAGAATAATTCCTTCTGGGGAAGATGCCTAAAATACTGTGTGGGAAAATGACCGACATTTCATTACACAGACTTTTGAACTGTTTTAAATTTTACCATGTGCATATATATTACAAAACTAAGCACACCTCTAGATTCAATCACCAATTTACAGGAAATACAGGACATAAGAAAGTGTTGAACTGAGCCACAGATGTAATCATTAAAATCCAGACTCTGAGGAACACTAGAACAAATAACGTGGTTTCTTTTTTTTGAGACAGAGTCTCGCTCTGTCGCCCAGGCTGGAGTGCAGTGTCACAATCTCAGCTCACTGCAACCTCCGCCTCCGGGATTCAAGTGATTCTTCTGCCTCAGCCTCCCGAGTAGCTGCGACTACAGACGCGTGCCACCAGGTCTGACTAATTTTTGTATTTTTTTTAGTAGAGACAGGGTTTCACCATATTGGCCAGGCTGGTCTTGAACTCCTGACCTCATGATCCACCCGCCTCGGCCTCCCAAAGTGCTGGGATTACAGGCATGAGCCACCGCGCCCAGCCACAACGTGGTTTCTTGAACAAAAAACATTACCAAAGAGAGGTAGTAAAATGGACTATAGACTAAAGCCTAAAAATGGACTATAGACTAAAGGGTTAGACTTAAAGGTCATTACCAACCAACTGCAAGGTAGAGACTTTATATGGATCCTGATTCAAACCATTACTAAAAAACTATGACATCTGAGACAAATGGAAATTTGAATACTAGATACTTGAAGATATTAAAGAATGAAGGGGTGATAATGGTATTGTGGATATATACATATACAGATATAGTCTGTATCTTTAAAAGACAAGGATTCCTTAACATAAGTTATATATATATGAGTTATATATGTATGTGTAACTCATATTAAAGAATCCTTATCCATATATAAATATATACACACATACACACTAATTTTAAAGAATCCTTGCCCTCTTTCAAAGATACAGACTAGACTGCCAATGAAATAATATCCACTCTGGAATTCGCCTGAGAATAATTCAGGAGGGGGAAGTTGGAGGGGAAGAGTTCAAACAAACTTGGGCATGATTTGATAATTTCCCCTCCTACATGAGTAGAGCGGTTGATAACTGTTGAAGCTGGGTGATAAGTACATGAGGGTTTCTTATATGGATTCCACCTACTTTTGTTTGAAAATTTCCATAGCAAGTTAGGAAGTCAAACGTTTACAACATATTTGTAAGTAAATGAAGAAAAATGGGTCATTTAAAAGTGATAACCACAAACTTGAATGTATTTTAATATTTTCAATATTTATTTTAATATTTTAGATAACAAAAAGGAATCTGAGGATACTAAGACTCAGATCAATCTAAGGCAACAGATCAATCTGTTAGTTTTGTTAGGTGGGGATAATGGCACTGTGGTTATGGGGGGGAAATATCTTTTTAAAAGACACATACCAATGTAATTAGGGCCAATATGACATATCTAGAATTTGCTTTTTTTGGATTTGCAAACACAGTTTATTTTACAGAAATTCAACATTATAAACAGCAGGCACTTCTCACCCACAGCCCTCCCCAACCCCCTTCACCCGCCCCCGCCCGTCTCACCAGGTGCAGACCATGCTATGCAGAGAGTGAGCAATGCGGCCCTACTGCTTTGGAGTGAGAGTCGAGAGCGATGGAACCTGCCTGCACCACATCCATCCTGCCCGCGCTGGACCCAGCCCAGTTCTCCAAATCCTTCATGTCGTCGTCTTCCTCTTCTTGCCAGGTTTTGATGGTAGGGCTATAGAGGGAACACTTAGTAGAGGGACTGTTTCGGGGCCACTGATTTCCAGCAAATTCTTGTCTAGTTCCTCCTGTTCTAGTTCTTCTAATTCCGCCATGAGCTCATCCTCGTCAGACTTTTCTCCAAACCCTACAGGTTTCGAAATTGCTGTTGAAATCTCCTCCGCAAGTTCTTGCTGGTCAGCAATGTCCTGCATTAACTCATCAACTTTATCGATGTCCACGTTGTCGCGGGCCGCCTTCTTGGCCTTGGCGGCAGAGCCCATGTTCTTGAGCACCTCGGTGTTGGTGTTGGCATTCTCCAGGGCCTGCCGCTGGAACTCGATGGTTGATAATGTGCCGTCGATCTGCGCCAGCTGCTTCTCATACCTCTTCTTACGCTTCAGTGCCTGGAGGGCCGCGCGCTTGTTTTTGGTGCCGTGCTTCTGCTCGATTTTCTTCTCCAGGAACTCCTGTTTCTCGCTTAACATCTCCTCCGTGTCCCGCAGCCGCTGGATGGCCTCCTGGAGGGTCGGGCCGCCCTTGCCGGCCTACCCTCTCCAGCCCCGAACAGCGCTCGCCGCGCCAGCCTTCAATGCCCGCTCCGGCTGGGCTCCCGCTGGGCTCGGGCTGGGCTCCGGCGCCCGCCCTCCTCCGCCTCCGTCCTGCCAAATTCGCTTTTTTTAAAGATGAGGACAAGAACAAGTAGGTCAAATGTAGGGGTGGGATAAAACTGGTACAAACATAAGGGCTCACTGACTCTACTTCTGTGTATGTTTCCATTTTAAAAAGTAGTAATAACAGTAGCAATAAAATAGATTTCAAGGACTTCCTCCACTCATCCAGGAGGGTAAAAAAAGAGAAATAATCCTAGTTTAAGTAAGGGTCAAGTATGGGAGAAGCGGGAGGAACCACTACACCAGGGGTGTCCAATCTTTTGGCTTCCCTGGGCCACACTAAAAGAAGAACTGTCTTGGGCCACACATAAAATACACTAACGATATTTGATGAGCTTAAAAAAAATCGCAAAAAAAAAAAAATCTCACAGTGTTTTAAGAAAGTTTACAAATTTGTGTTGGGCCGTATTCAAAGCCACAAGCTGCAGGTTGGACAAGCTTGTGCTACACATTTAACTCACCTGAGTTTCACAAATAATCAGCAGAGGGCGTGGTGAGGGAAGTTTCAACAATGTTCCTCCACTTACTGGAAGCAAAAAAAGTGTTTTGGGAAAAGAATTATTTCCTCCTGCCAGTCCTGCCCTAGACATCCATTTGTAAAGAAACTTTCAACATTTCTCAAGTCCAAGAAGTGGACTGTCAGTGTTTGTTTTGTATGGAACAAAGAAAGCTTCTCTAACATCCTAAGACGTACAATTCTGATTATACATACACAGTTTCTGGGCGTGAAAACAGTATATTTTCATTCCCGGTTTTTTGGCTGTGCTCCAAGATTTCTTTTTTTATCAAATAATCTTTAGCGAGATCCTTTCTTGGGAAGAAGTAGAGGGTTTTTCAAAGACTTTTATGAAAATATTTGCACATACACATAGATATACATTTTAGCATTTCATATAATGATACCAAGTGTTCTTTGAGGTTCTAAAAAGAAAAACAATCTAAAATTACCTAATCCTATAAAATTTCCAATAGAGGCTATCACTACCATATCTAAATCACATAATCGTTTTTTCTGGTAAAGAGAGGAAAGTTAACATGCTCTGTGCACTTACATATGCTAGGCATTTAATATGTATTTTAAACTAAATCTTCCTAACAACCCTAATAGGTGGGTAATATTATTGTCTAAATATTACAGATGAGAAAACTGGGGCACTGAGAGGCTAGTAAGGTGTTAACTTAGGGCACCAAATAGTAAATGGCAGAACCAGGATGTGAACCCTAGCAATCTGACTGCAACATTTGAACTATTCTATGTTAATACTGACATAGGAGTTAAAAAGAAATTACTTGGGCAGATAGGGTATGGGAGTCCTCGGTAAGGTTTCCCTTTTAATGAAACGCAGCCCCAAATCATTTTCCTAACAAACAGCAGCCTATAAAATAGAGCTGCAGACATATATGCTGGCAGTTGTGCCAATCAGGTTCAAAATGGCGGCTCCATCTTCCCTTCTCTGCCAGCCACGTGTACTGTAAAGAGCAGCCAAAATGACCCCGGTCAAGGGGAAAGTACATTTACATAGTAAGATTCGGGTGGGTCTTCCTACAATTGTAGATTCTAATTTACTCCCCTAAACTACTGTTTTAAAACAAATTAAAACTGATTTATGTACTGGAGATAATCAGGTACAGTCTGAAGCTCCTTAGAACAGAACAAATATCTGCATGTTGGGGAATAAAATATATTTTTTTAGAAGACAAATGGCTAAGGTTCAAAAGTAATTCACATTAAAGAATCAGAATATTCTAGTCAAAATTTTAAATTAAAAATTGCTTTCTATGGTAGGCAGGGGAAGACTGTTTCCATTACTATAATTTTGTATAAATTATGGGGAAGTTTTTCTTTTAAAAATCAAGAACAGTGGCCGGGTGCAGTGGCTAATGCCTGTATTCCCAGCACTTTGGGAGCCGAAGGCAGGTGGATCACAAGGTCAGGAGTTCAAGATCAGCCTGGGCAATATATGGTGAAACCCCATCTCTACTAAAAATACAAAAAAAATTAGCCGGGTGTGGTGGCAGGCACCTGTAATTCCAGCTACTCAGGAGGCTGAGGCAGGATAATTGCTTGAACCTGGGAGGCGGAGGTTGCAGTGAGCCAAGATCGAGCCACTGTACTCCAACCTGGGCGACAGAGCGAGACTGTCTCAAAAAAAAAGAAAAAAAAAAAAAAAACAAGAACAGCAAAACCTACCCACTATCTACCCCTCTACTCCTTCACTAAATTATACTTCCTGTCCAGCTATACAGTTACAACTTTTGCCTTCGTGCTGAATATAATTTTTAGGGATAAAGGGAGAACATAAAAATTCTGTCCCAAAAAGAAGCTAAACTCTTCCTGAACTAAGTCTAAGTAGTAGAAGAGATAATTAAGAGCCAACTCTGGCTTTCTTTAAAATATACTTACTTTATTTAAATTAGCATTGGTTAACTTTAAAAAAAAAAAGGGGGGGACTTGCTAAGGCTGGTCTTGAACTACTGGCGTTAAAAGATCCTCCCACCTCAGCCTCACAAGTAGCTGGGATTACAGGTGCAAGCCACTGTGACTGAGAGCATTGGTTAACTTTAACATTACTGCTTCAGTCACAGCAGTCTCATTCAATCTAGTAAATCATGGGAAGCTAACGCAAATAAAAGATAATGGTCTCTTTGTGACATTAGTGTTCCACTAAGCTGTTCCTGATTTCTTTTTTACTTCAAAGTATTCTTTACTATAACAAGAAAGTGTTTTGTGTAGTGAAGTTCCTCTGTAAGACTGGCTGGATTTGAATTCCAGCTTCAACACTTAATAGCTAGACAAGGTGTTTAATGAAGAATCAATTTTCTGCAAGAAAAAATGGCCAAGAATATTTACCTCAGCCGGGCGCAGTGGCTCACGCCTATAATCTCAGCACTTTGGGAGGCCGAGGCAGGCAGATCACTTGAGGCCAGGAATTCAAGACCAGCCTGGCCAACATGGCAAAACCCCATCTCTACTAAAAATACAAAAAACTAGCTGGGCATGGTGGCACATGCCTGTAATCCCAGCTACTCGGGAGGCTGAGGCTGGAGAATCGCTTGAGCCCAGAAGGTAGAAGATGCACTGAGTCAAGATCACACCACTCCACTCCAGCCTGGGCAACAGAGGAGAGACTCTGTCTCAAAAAAAAAAAAAAAAAGAAAAGAATATTTACCTCAAAGAGCTATTATATAGAATAGATAATATACATAAAATGCTTAGCATAAGGCCTAGTCCACGTTAAGAAATAAATAAAGCTAACTATTAACATTGTCACACCTCACTGTGCAGAAAGCTACCTCCAGCAGGAAAGGGATGTTCCATCTGGACACTATGGAACACATTCAAACCTAGAGGTTTTTTCCATTACAGAAGGTTCCCAATTTAGGATGGTTCAACTTATGACTTTTTGACTTTACAATGGTGCAGAAGTGATACACATTCAGTAGAATCTGCACTTCAAATTTTGATCGGCTTTTCCACTTTGAGTATTCAATAAAGTAAATGAGATATTCAGCACTTTATTACAAGGTAGGCTCTGTGTTAGATGATTTTATCCAACTGTTGACTAATGTTCATATTGTAAGAATGTTTAAGGTAGGCTAGGCTAAGCTATGATATTTGGCAGGTTAAATATATTAAATGCATTTCTTTTCTTTTTTTTTTTTTTTTTTTTTGAGACGGAGTCTTGCTCTGTCGCCCAGGCTGGAGTGCAGTGGCACAATCTCGGCTCACTGCAAGCTCCGCCTCCCGGGTTCACGCCATTCTCCTGCCTCAGCCTCTCCGAGTAGCTGGGACTACAGGCGCCCGCCACCACGCCCGGCTAATTTTTTTTTTTTTTTTTTTTTGTATTTTTTAGTAGAGACGGGGTTTCACCGTGGTCTCGATCTCCTGACCTCGTGATCCGCCCGCCTCGGCCTCCCAAAGTGCTGGGATTACAAGCGTGAGCCACCGCGCCCGGCAATGCATTTATTTTCAACTGATTTATCGGGATGTAAGTCAAAAAGCATTAACTAAACCACTACTGAAAGCAACTTCACCACAAAACCACTAGAAGACTGAGGCAGGTGATGTATTGGGCAAAGCAATACTCAGTCCTTTTCCACCAACAGAATATACAGTTCTTAAACTTAGCACAGCTGTGTTTGCCCCCGTGTAATTATGGAACGCAGTGGTCTCCAAAAGCAAAATTTTAAAATTACTTTTTAAATAATGGAAATAATACTTTCAAATATAAGTATTTAAAATGTAAACTATTTTATAGCTAACTTTCTTACATTGTACCCTTTCCTCTCTTCACACATATAGCAAATGTTTTTTGAGGCCAGGCACGGTGGCTCATGTCTATAATTCCAACACTCTGGGAGGCCAAGGCAGGTGGATCACTTGAGCCCAGGAGTTCAAGACCGGCCTGGGCAATGTGGCAAAACCCTGTGGTGTGCATATGTACTCCCAGCTACTTGGGAGGTTGAGGTCAGAGGATCACTTGAACTTGGGAGGTCAAGACTGCAGTGTTCACACCACTGCACTCCAGCCTGGGAGACAGAGCCAGATCCTGTCTCAAAAAATAATAATAATAATTTTTTGAGCATCTATTAGGCACCTGGAATACAGTGAACAAACAGACAAAGCCCTCAAGGAACTAACATTCTGGTAGTAAGAGAGACAATAGTCATAATGAGTAAATTCTACAGAGCATGTTTCAAGGAGGTAACTGCTAAACAGACTAGGGTAAGGAAGCTTAGAAGTGCAAGCAAAGAGGGGCAGTTATAATTTTAAGTAGGGTGATCAGTACAGACTTAAGAAGGTGATAGATGAGAAAACATTTTAAGGAAGTAAGGAATGAAGATTTATCTAAGGAATAGCGTTCTAGACACAGGGAACAGCAAATGCAAATCCTAAGGAAAGCATATGTGTACCCGATTAACATCACCACCAAGACCTAACAAATAAGCAAAAATGTCAGCTATTGCTGTTAAGTTTCTATATCCCTCTCTCCACACACACACACACAAATCTGTGCTAGGGAAGAAAAAAAAAACCTCACTTCATAAAAATTCATTCATTCAACAAATGTTTACCGAACAATACCCATGTGCTAGGTCCCACTTTTCGTGCTAAGGATACAGAGAAGAACACGACAAGCAATACTTTCTATTCTGTCATAGGAACCTTAGCAAAGAGCCTGAGGTTGAACACAATGCCCATTTACTAAGCAATACTTTTTTCCTACTCCTTGGCTTATTAAGCCTTCACTGATTTAAAAAAAAAAAAAAAAAAGCAGAGATTTGCAGAAATCTTATCTCTAGATAAGTGAGACGATACTGGATACTGTACTCAAAGTATCTCAAAGTCTCTATCTTCAGATTATAGATATTGGGCCCTTATAGTTTCTTTACCTAGTGCCAGGCACAGTGGCTCACGCCTGTAATCCCAGTGCTTTGGGAGGCCAAGGTGGGAAGATCCCTTGAGGTCAAAGTTCAAGACCAGCCTGGCCAACATGGCAAGGGTTAACCCCATCTTCTACTAAAAACACAAAAATTAGCTGGGTGTGGTGGCACACACCTGTAATTCCAGCTACTCGAGTGGCTGAGGCGTAAGAATCATCTGAACCCGGGAGCAGAGCCTGCAGTGAGCCGAGATTGTGCCAATGCACCACAGCCTGGGTGGCAGAGTGAGACCCTGTCTCAAAAAAAAAAAAAACAAAAACAAGGCCAGGAGCAGGATGGCTCACATCTGTAATCCCAGCACTTTGGGAGGCCAAGGCGAGGTCAGGATCACCTGAGGTCAGGAGTTAGAGACCAGCCTGGCCAACATGGTGAAACCCGGTCTCTACTACCAATACAAAAATCAGCCTGGTGTGGTGGCACACACCTGTAATCCCAGCTACTAGGGAGGCTGAGGGAGGAGAATTGCTTGAACCTGGGAGATGGAGGCTGCGGTAAGGTGAGATTGTGCCACTGCACTTCAGCCTTGGTGACAGAGAGTGAGACTCTGTTTCAAAAAAAAAAAAAAAAAAAAAAAGAGAAAAGTTTCTTTACCTAAAGAACTGACATTTTAAAAGTACTAACATCTACCCCTCCCTCTCACCCAGAGGAGCCAAAACATTGCTATTGGCAGTCTAATCTACTATGCCACAGTACCTATGGTAGCTAAGTAAGAGGTCTCTGCTACCTAAGACTTCATCAGGTGGTATGGGGAAAACATGCATATATATCCTTTCTTCTAATGCTCCCATTTCCTACTTTACAAGTAAGTACAGGCCAAGCACAGTGGCTCACGCCTGTAACGCCAGAACTTTGGGAGGCAGAAGGGTCTTGGGTCTAACAGTTAGGACCAGCCTGTGCAACATGGCGAAACCATGTCTCTACTGAGAAAAACACAAAAATTAGCCAGGCATGTGGTACACGCCTGTAGTCCCAGATACTCTGGAGGCTGAGGTGTGAGGATCACTTGAGCCTAGGAGGTAGAGGCTGCAGTGAGCTGTGTTGGCACCACCACACTCCAGCCTGAATGACAGAGCAAGACCCTGTCTCGAAAAAAAAAAAAAAAAAATGTAAATACAGCTTATAACACTACCCAGTGGCATAGAAAATTACTATGAAGTTTTTCCTTAAGTCCCAACCAAAAGCTCATAGTTAAAAATATAACTAAGGACACTTAACATTCTATTTAAAAAATTACAGTTTAAGCAGAATACATATCATGTAATGTATCTGAACCCATTTAGCAATCAGAAAATAAAAAGAAAACACAACAAAAAATATTATATAAAAAGAACCAAAAAATATATATTACTTTCTTTTTCCCCATTAGGTTAAAGGGTACTTTATCAGTTAAAAATATGTTTCTGAATGTTAAGAAATGTATGTGATAGAAAACAGGACCAAAGAAAATTAATGCTAAGTTAACCTTATACATGAATATTTTTTTTTCTTTTTTAAAGAAATGAGGTCTTACTTTGTCACGCAGGCTGGAGAGCGGTGGTGCAATGACAGCCCACTGTAACCTTGAACTCCTGGGCTCAAGCGATCCTCCCATCTCAGCCACCCCCACATAGCTGGGACTACAGGTGCACTCCACTATGCCCAGCTAATTTTTTTCCTAAAGACAGCGTCTCCCTATGTTGCCTAGGGTGGTCTCAAACTTCTGGGCTCAAGCAATTCTCCTGCCTTGGCCTCCCAAAGCACTGGGATTACAGGTGCATGTCACTACACCTGTCTAATTTGTTGTGGTTTTTATTAGAGGTAGGTCTTGCTATGTTGTCCAGGCTGGTCTCCAATTCTTGGCCTCAAGCAATCCTCCCCACTTCACCTCCTGAAGTGAGGAGGCCCAGCCCTAATCTACTTTTTAACTTAAAAACTCCTAAAAAATACATTATTCCCCTGTTTTCGTGTCAGTTCACGGTGACATGTTTATGAGTAGAAGGGTTTCTCATCTACCTTTAACCATCAGTCTTCTGTTACAATTGGCCTAAATAAAATGAAAACATGCCGCCCAACTAGCGTTACATTAACTAGCTGTGTAATCCATGCTTTCTAGGTATCATCAGTATGTAAGCGTAGAATTATTTTCTCTACCTACATGTCCTATCAGGCAAATTAGAGCTACCCTCTGTCATTTTTTTACCTATGAAATTAGCAAATACAAAAACTGTGTCAGCAAGGATATGAGAAAATAAGTGTATTGTCCAACTGCAAATACTCTTTGATCCAGTAGTTCCCCTTCTAAAAATTTATCCCACAAAACACCATCTGAGGCCAGGCACGATGGCTCATGCCTAAAATCATAGCACTCTGGGAGGCCAAGGCAGAAGGATCACTTAAGGTCAGGAGTTCAAGACCAGCATGGCCAACATGGTGAAACCCCGTCTCTACTAAAAATACAAAAAAAAAAAGAAAACTAGCCGGGCGTGGTGGCAGGTGCTTGTAATCCCAGCTACTCAGGAGGCTGAGGCAGGAGAATCACCTGAACTCGGGAGGTGGAAGTTGCAGTGAGCTGAGATAGCGCCACTGCACTCCAGCCTGGGCAACAGAGACTCTGTCTCAAAATAAATAAATAAAAATAAATCTGAATAAGGTTATTCACTGCAGCATTGTTTATAACGGGGAAAAAAAGATAATAAAGACTGCATTTCTCAACCTCCTTTGTATTCAGATGTGGCTATGACACTAAGTTCTAACTAATGAAACATAATTCAAACTGCTATGGAGTGACAGCTTCTAGAAACCTTCCTTTAAAAGGGTAACATAGAACCTCTGCCCTTTCATGCACTCTGCTGCTTGGAATGGGCTGCAATAGCTGGAGATCTTGCTAAGTCAATGAGGACACAGGCAGCATACATAGAGCAGTATTAGTATAGAAAAAGGCCAATCAGAAAAGTGATGGTGGGGGATAATGACCTCACTGAACCATGCACTTAATATCTGTGCATGTTACTGTATCCATTATGCCTCAATTTATTTATTTATTTTATTTATTTTTTTTTTTAATTTTTTATTTTTTTTTTTTTTTTTGAGAGAGAAGTCTCACTCTTGCTTCCAGGCTTGAGTGCAATGGCTCGATCTCGGCTCACTGCAACCTCCGCCTCCCGGGTTCAAACGATTCTCCTGCCTCTGCCTCCAAGTAGCTGGGATTAAGGCACCTGCCACCACGCCAGGCTAATTTTGCATTTTTTAGTAGAGACGGGGTTTCACCATGTTGGCCAGGCTGGTCTCAAACTCCTGACTTCAAGTGATCCGCCCGCCTCGGCCTCCCAAAGTGCTGGGATTACAGGTGTGGGCCACCGTGCCCAGCCAAATTATGCCTCAATTTAAAAAAAGGAGAGTAAGAGAAAAACAGCACACCATGAGTTCCAGATGAGCCCTAAATCACCTACCCGAACTTTTAAGAGAAAAACTTTGTTGTTGTTTAAGTCACTGTTATTTTAAGTTTTCTATCACAAATACACTCTTCATATACTAATATGTAAAGAATTTTAAAACTACTGTTAGGTGAAAAAAGCAAGCTAATAGTATACAGAGTATGCTACCATACTTGTTTTTTTTAAAAAGGTAGACAGTGGCTGGGCTTGGGGACTCACTCCTGTAATCCCAGCACTTTGGGAGGCCAAGGCAGAATAATCCTTGAGTCCAGGAGTTCGAGACTAACCTGGGCAACAAAGTGAGACTCTGTCTCTACAAAAAAAAAAAACTAGCCAGACATAGTGGCACATGCCTGTATTCCCAACTACTTGGGAGGCTGAGGTGGGAGGATTTCTTGAGCCCAGGATGTTGTGGCTGCACTGAGCTGTGATCATGCCACTGGACTCCAGCCTGGGGCACAGAGCAAGACCTCTTTCTTTCTGTCATATGTACATACATAGAAAGAATCGTATACCGGAAGAATAGATAAGAAACTGGTAACATTGGTTGCTTCCAGAGAGGGGTAAAGTGTGCCCAAGAGACAGGGGAAGGAAGAAAACTTCTCATTTTTTGTGCGTTTTGTGTTTGAACCATGTGAACATATTATTCAAAAAGTAAATGTTCTTCCATCCTACTAAAATATACAAACTTTTTTGAAATTTTGGTATATGCAGATTTCAATGATTTGAACGTTTATATTAGATTTTGGTTTTGAAATACTTCTACACTAAACTAATTACCTAAGAACTACTAGATACAAAAATAGCAAAATTTAAAAATGATGGAAAGGGGGGAAAAAAGAGAAGGCTAAGAACTCTAAATCTTTTGAGAGAAAAGGGCAAGAAAACATTTTAACCAAAAAGAGAAGTTTTGGGGTCATTTTGCTGCTTGAAATATATATTACATACCCTTTTTTTGTTTTGTTTTTTTTGAGACAGAGTCTCGCTCTGTCACCCAGGCTGGATGGAGTGCAGTGGCTTGATCTCAGTTCACTGCAACCTCCACCTCCCAGGTTCAAGCGATTCTCCTGCCTCAGCCTCTCGAGTAGCTGGGATTACAGGCATGCGCCACCACGCCTGGCTAATTTTTGTATTTTTAGTAGAGATGGGGTTTCACCACGTTGGCCAAGCTAGTCTCGAACTCCTGACCTCAAGTGATCCGCCTGCCTCGGCCTCCCAAAGTGCTGGTATTACAGGCGTGAGCCACCATGCCCGGCCCTGTATCTTTTTTTAATTTCTCATCATTTGCTCTTGGGGTAAAACAAACAAAGCAGCTAGCTAAATCAAATCGTCCAACAAGCCTTTTCTCTGATTAACTGAAGAAATCCATCCTCCCTTCCTCTCCTTCCTCCCCTCCTCCTCTCCTCTCTTTCTCTCTTTCTTTCTTTCTTTTCCCTCTGTGGCCCAGGCTGGAATCTAGTCGGCTCACTGCCGACCCCCTGCCTCCGGCTCCCGTGATTGTCCTGGCCCAGCCTGCGGGCTGCCTGGGATTGCCGGCGCGCGCCACCACCGCTGCCTGCTTTTTCTCCTTTGGCTGGAGGCGCGGTTTCGCCATGTTGGCCAGGCTGGTCTGCAGCTCCTGACCCCGAGTGCTCTGCCCGCCTCGGCCTCCCGAGGTGCTGGGACTGCAGACGGAGTCTCGCTCACTCGGTGTTGCCAGGGCTGGACTGCGGTGGCGTGGTCTTGGCTCGCTGCAGCCTCCGCCTCCCAGCCGCCTGCCTTGGCCTCCCACGGTGCTGGGATTGCAGCCCCTGCCCGGCCACCGCCCCGTCTGGGAGGTGGGGAGCATCTCTGCCCGGCCGCCTCGTCTGGGAAGTGAGAAGCACCTCTGCCCGGCCACCCATCGTCTGGGAAGTGAGGAGCGCCTCTGCCCGGCTGCCCCATCTGGGAAGTGAGGAGCGCCTCTGCCCAACCGCCCCCTCTGGGAAGTGAGGAGCACCTCTGCCCAGCCACCCATCGTCTGGGAAGTGAGGAGCGCCTCTGCCCGGCCACCCATCGTCTGGGAAGTGAGGAGCGTCTCTGCCCGGCCACCCATCGTCTGGGAAGTGAGGAGCGCTTCTGCCCGGCCACCCATCGTCTGAGAAGTGAGGAGCGCCTCTGCCCGGCCATCCCGTCTGGGAAGTGAGGAAGCGCCTCTGCCCGGCTGCCCCGTCTGGGATGTGGGGAGCGCCTCTGCCCGACTGCCCCGTCTGGGAGGTCTACCACGGAGGCCAGAAGCAATGTGAGGGCTGGACGTGGTGGCTCACGCCTGTAGTCCCGGCGCTCTGGGAGGCCGAGGCGGGTTGATCACTTCAGGCTAGGAGTTCGAGACCAGCCTGGCCAACATGGCGAAACATATGAAAAATACAACAGACAAACCAACCAACCAACCCAGCAACAACAAAACAGGTCTACCCTGGAGTCATACTCTAATTTTTTCTATTTTCCTCCCTTTCTGATCCTTTATCCCACTTTCTTTTTCTTCCTCTTCCTTCTCCTTCTTCTTTGTCAAATAGAGGATTGAGTTATTATCATTGATCCATACAAAGTCCCTCCCTCATTCATTTTCTTTAATTCCCACTCCCCATTTCTATTCCCCGTCTTCCCATGTGCAACCTTCCTAATATGTTTGATACGCATCTTTTTGTTTGTATGTATTTTTAGAAAATGTTTATTGTTTTGTGTGCAAAAAAAAATTAATTAAAAAAAATCATTACAAAAGGTTCTTTCTTGCTAGAGGAGTACAGTTTCTAAACAGTTACAAGTAGGATCATTTGAAAGTCTATGAATCAGATTGAAATAAAATGAGGATTTCTGAGAAATGTATCAAACAGGCCATACATGGTTTTCTTTTCAACACTATTTTAAAATATGTGAATATAAACTATTGCCTTTTTCATGGCATAAACAACACAACAAGAGTTACTCAAAATCTACTCTTAATTAAACCATTTAATTTTGCAGTAGCCCAAGTCTTGGACTATTTTTTCCAAGCTATGATTATATTCCATTTTTATGTACTTATTTCTATGTAATGATTATAATTTAAATGCACAAAATAAAAAAATTGCTTTACTTTAGGAATATCCAAAAAAAATTGGATTTTCCTTTTGGAAAACCTTATTTCTCACAGCAATGCCAAAAGATGACTAACCACATCATAAGGTAGAGGTCATGAAGCATAAATTATTGATCCATACCAATTACAAGCAACTTCTTAAGCAATAAATTATATTTAAACCCACAAAGGAGACATCATTTATACCTCCTGGCTGATAGTACAGGTTGAGAATCCCTAATCCAAAAATCCGAAATCCAAAATGGTCCAAAAGCCAAAACTTTGTGAGCTCCAACATGATGACACAAGTGGAAAATTCCACACCCAACCTCATGTGACAGGTCACAGTCAAAACACAGGCACACAACAATGAAGATGACATTGTTAACACAGCAAAAAAAAGTGCTTATTGCTGACATGATGCAAATGCATGTTGGGCTTATTAGAGAACCAGAGCAGCATGCATTCATAACAAAATCATGATGGTTTATAAAATCAAAGAGAGACTTCTAAGACAAAAACTGTTGTTAATGAGACAAGTGACTCTGGCGGAAACATTTTTAAAAGCCATCTAGCAGAATGCCTTCTCTTCCCTAGAGGCGCCATTTCCTGGTCCCTCAATTGATTCTGATGTTTCTTCCAGCTTTAATAAAACAAACAAACAAACAAAAAGTCCAGAAACCTTTTCATCAAAAAATAACATCACAGGTGGGGACTGAAAGCCTAACTTTATTTGTTGATGTTGTTGCTTAACAGCAGATACAGATATTCTGGTGATGCTATTGTGCTTAGTTACCCTGAACACATTATTATTCCACTATATTAATGGTATGTCATACTTTTTACTGTTATTTTTTACTTTTTTCTTATACTTATGTGTGAATAAGTATAAGAAAATGATTGCTTATCAGTATCATATAAATTCAGTTGAGTGTGATGGTGATGCCAAATAACTACAGACTGTGCATATGAGTGACTAAGATTGTGACACCTTTGCTAACACTTCAATGTACACAAACTTTGTTTCCTGAACAAAATTATTTAAAATATTGTATAAAACTACCTTCAGGCTATGTGTATAAGATGTAAATGATACCGGGTACAGTGGCTCATGCCTGTAATCTCAGCACTTTGGGAGGCTGAGGCGGGTGGATCACCTGAGGTCAGGAGTTCAAGACCAGCCTGGCCAACAAGGTGAAACCCCATCTCTACTAAAATACAAAAACTAGCCAGGTGTGATGGCACACCTGTAATCCCAGATACTCGGGAGGCCGAGGCACGAGAATCACTTGAACGTGGGAGGTGGAGGTTGCAGTGAGCCGAGATCAAGCCACTGCACTCCAGCCTGGGCAAAAAAGCGAGACTCTGTCTCAAAAAAAAAAAAAAAAAAAAAAAAGTAAATGAAACATTATGAATTCTGTGTTTCAACGTGGGTCCCATCTCCAAGATATCTCATTATGTATATGTGAATATTCCAAATTCCAAAAAAAAATCCAAAATCCAAACCACTTCTGGTCCCAAGCATGTAAGATAAGAGATACTGAACCTGTAGTACAAACATCAAATTGTTTTGAACAGGGTTGGAGGGTTACAAACAAAATCACTTATCCTTTAAAAATTCTTAGTAACTAGTGTGGAAATTTCGTTAGGGGCTTACAGTCATTAACCCTATCAGAGTAAATGCTCCTGAGGGCAAAGACTACACTTTCCAATACAGTTATCTGCATTATTCTATAATGTAGAATTTCAGCAACATAGACTAAAGGGACATTCAAATATAGAAGACTGAAAGTAGGCACACTATTAATATTTGGTAAGTAAATTGAGCAGGAGTTTAAAAACAAACGCACAAGGAAATAAAATTAAAATTAAGCATTATTTGAAGATATCTACGCCACAGCCGTACAACGCAAATGACAAATGTCTTGAAGAAAGCCAAAAGTTACACCGAGGTTCATTAATGAAGGCTTGATATGGTTTTCTTCTAAAAGGGAAAAAAACTAAGTTTGTGTCTGCCAAGAACATTAAATTGAATTCACATTGAATCTTCAAGAATATCACTCTTACTTTAATAAACCAAGAAGTCTAACATCCTTTAAAAGTAGAAAGATGGGAAGTTACACTCATTTTTTACAAATTGGGAAGGGAAAGAAGTAGAGATTAATTGTCTCTTCCAAGTTATCAATTTGGAAGGAAAAAAAGAACTAATCAAATTTTCATACAGCATTCTCCATGAATACTAAATAAGCAGTATACATACAAGCACGGGGGTTACTCAAATTCAATTCTAACCAATTTTGACTGAACATCTAAAGACAGAGGGTATTCCTGATTCTATGGGAAACAAAGATTAGTAACTGCCAGGCCACTCCTTAAGGGACTTATGCAAGAGTCCAAAATCTTAACACTTTTAACAGGAATTCTCACTGGATTATGACTTCAGTAACACCAACATGTATTTAAATCACAGCCATTAAACATGAGAAACATGAACAAGTGTTCAGTTCAACAAGTGTTCGGTTAAAGGAACACTTTGAAACACCTGAAAAGACCTTTAATGAAATAAAACTTGAATATTTAAGCAGACCAACAAATGAGCTGGCAGGGAGATTTTAATTGCTAAAATACCTTTTAAAGAGGCATGTTCTCCTTCTTGTTATGCCCCTTAAAAGGGGATGGAGGAAATCCCATGAAATGTTCATAAAGGAATTTTTTTTTTTTTTTTAAAGAGATAGGGTCTATGTTGCCAATGCTAGACGGCAGTGGTTATTCACAGGCACGATCCCACTACTGATCAGCATGGGAGTTTTGACCTGCTCTGTTTCCAACCTGGAAACCTCCCTTCACCCCACCTTAGGTAACCTGCTGTTCCTCGACTCCCAGGAGAAAGAACAATTTTTTTTTTTTTCTGAGACAGAGTTTCGCTCTTGTTGCCCAGGCTGGAGTGCAATTGCACGACCTCGGCTCACCGCAACCTCTGCCTCCTGGGTTCAAGCCATTCTTCTGAATCAGCCCAAGTAGCTGGGATTCCAGGAATGCGCCACCACACCCGGCTAATTTTGTATTTTTAGTAGAGACGGGGTTTCTCCATGTTGGTCAGGCTGGTCTCAAACTCCTGAACTCACGTGATCCGCCCACCTCGGCTTCCCAAAGTGCTGGTATTACAGGCGTGAGTCACTGCGCCCGGCCAGAACAATTCTTCAAAGAAGCTTTACAACTCCTCATCTTTGCATTTTTTTTTTTTAACCTCACCTGGCCAGAGAGAATGTTCTCTGCATTTTAAAATAGGACAATTAAAAGCAGGATAAACATAGTAAAGATTCACAAAATAAAACAAGACAACTGCAGTAAGAACCAAGGTGAGGCCAGATATGGTGCTCAAGCCTGTACTCTCACAGCATTTTGGGAGGCTGAGGAGAGTGGATCACTTGAGTCCAGGAGTTCAAGACCAGCCTGGGCAACGGCGTGAAACTCTTATCTCTACAAAAGATACAAAAATTAGCTGGACGTGGTGGCGCATGCCTGTAGTACCAGCTACTCGGGAGGATGAGATAGAAAGATTGCTTGAGCCTGGGTGGTTGAGGCGCAGTGAGCTGAGAATGTACCACTACACTCTAGCTTGGGTGACAGAGATCCTGTCTCAAAAAAAAATAATAATAATAATAACAACATTTTAGGTAACCACAAACACTCAAAATCCAGAGGCTAGGTCCCTGAATCAAATAAAAAGGAAGAAAATAAATCATTCGCTTTTTTTTTTTTTTTTTGGAGACAGAGGTTCACTCTTGTTGCCCAGACTGGAGTACAATGGCGCAACCTCGGCTCACTGCAACCTCCACCTCTGAGTTCAAGAGATTCTCCTGCCTCAGCCTCCCGAGTAGCTGGGATTACAGACATGCACCACCACGCCCGGCTAATTTTGTATTTTTAGTAGAGACAGGGTTTCACCATTTTGGTCAGGCTGGTCTCGAACTCCTGAACTCACGTGATCCACCCACGTCAGCCTCCCAAAGTGCTGGGACTGCAAGCGTTAGCCACCACACCCAACCCATATACTGTAATTTTTAAGTGAAAAAAAATTTTATACCCTACAGTCTTAAAAATATATGCAATTAACACTAGGCATGGTGGTGCACGCTTGTAAGTCCTAGCTACTCCAGAGGCTGAGGCAAGAGGATTGCTCGAGCCCAAGAGTCTGAGGCTGCAGTAAGCTATGACCGTGCCACTGCACTCCAGTCTGAGCAAAAGAATGAGACCCTATCTCTAAAAATACATACACATACACACACACACACACTTAGAATATAAAGTCACATTTTAATTTTAGGAAAAGTTATAACTTCCTACCAGCTAACAAATCAAAAATGTGAACTCTCTAGTAAAGTTAATATTTTTTTGGACTTTAATAACCAATTTTATTATATTTACCTAAAAGGGGGGAAAACACAAAGTGTTAAATAAAAAGAATAAATTATTGGCTGGGCATGGTGGCCCACGTGCCTGTAATCCCAGCACTTTGGGAGGCCAAGGCAGGCGGATCACGAGGTTAGGAGTTCAAGAACAGCCTAACCAACATGGCGAAAACCCATCTCTACTAAAAATACGTTAGTCGGGCATGGTGGCTGGCTCCTGTAATCCCAGCTACTCAGGAGGCTGAGGCAGGAGAATCGCTTGAACCCAGGGGGTGGAGGTTGCAGTGAGCCGAGATCGCACCACTGCACTCCAGCCTGGGCAACAGAGTGAGACTGTCTCAAAAAAAAAAAGAATAAATTCTTAAAGACTGCTATTTGCCAAAGAATATAAATATCTGTAAAATTATGCTAAAAGAAAAAGTGATGGAAATATAACTAATATGCTTAACATAATACCTGGCATATAAAATAGCTTGTAATAAATAGGCTGTGAAATTCCACAAGTTAAAAATGTTGGTGTATTTTTTTAGCTTTTTATCAATCTAATCATAGCCTATGTTAAGTAAAACACAGCAAAGAAAATGTCAAATGAAAGACGATTCAATAAAGCATAAAGCTCTAAGGCCCTCTCTGGACTTATTTTCAGGAAACATTTCGATAGTCCTTTGTTCCACAAATGAGCTAAAATATAGTGATGATGGTAGAGCTCTTCATCCAAGAAAGAAGACAGCCTGAACAAGAGAAATCTATTCCCTAGGGTTAAAGTGACGGGGGTTTGTAAAAAAAGTACTGACAACCTCCAGAGAATAATCCTGATGACTGAACTTGAAATAAAACCTCTTGCCCTACTTTGGAAACAAGTTTGCCTCTCCTGGTTTCTGGACAATAAAGCAAAAGTGTCCTTTGAGACTACCTTATGAAACTCAAATTTCATCTTCAGAAACTCCAGCTAATCAATAATTCCCTATTCTGTAGTTCCAAGAATGATTCTACAGTTTCAAATAAACTACTCTACAAACAAAATTAATCTTTTTAATTGTCATAAAGCAAATGAACACCAACTACTACAAATGAATCTGCTAAAAAGTGTCTAAGTTAACAAGCAGAGTAGAAAACACAGCAACTGCTTTTTTCTCCGGGGACATTGTCTACAGTCACTCAGAATGGTCCAGTGTATGACATACAATCATCAGCTTTCCTACAATACAGCCTTCAACAGAAATAGGGTGTCCCCAGCCCCTGGCAATAGAACTGTTTACCAACCAAGAAGGTTGGGAAAGACACAAAATTGGCATGTGGCATGTGCCCAGACAGACTTTGAGGGGTTTGTGCCGTGAGATTTAAAGTTCTTATAAGGTTGTCTACAATGAAAAAACATGTCAGCAGGCCCTATCGTGGTCTGATGTGTGCTAAATGAGTCCATGACAGGATCAAGGGTGCCTTCCTTATCAAGAAGCAGAAAAGGGGTGGAGCCAAGATGGCCGAATAGGAACAGCTCCAGTCTCCAGCTCCCAGCCCCAGCGACACAGAAGACGGGTGATTTCTGCATTTCTGCTTGAGGTACCGGTTTCATCTCACTAGGGAGTGCCTAACAGTGGGTGCAGGACAGTCGGTGAAGCGCACTGTGCGCGAGCCCAAGCAGGGTGAGGCATTGCCTCACTCGGGAAGCGCAAGGGGTCAGGGAGTTCCCTTTCCTAGTCAAAGAAAGGGGAAACAGACGGCACCTGGAATATCGGGTCAGTCCCACCCCAATACTGCGCTTTTCCAACGGGCCTGGAAAACGGCACACTAGGAGATTGTGTCCCGCACCTGGCTCGGAGGGTCCTGTGCCCACGGAGTCTCGCTGATTGCTAGCACAGCAGTCTGAGATCAAGCTGCAAGGCGGCAGCGAGGCTGGGGGAGGGGCGCCCGCCATTGCCCAGGCTTGCTTAGGTAAACAAAGCAGCCAGGAAGCTCGAACTGGGTGGAGCCCACCACAGCTCAAGGAGGCCTGCCTGCCTCTGTAGGCTCCACCTCTGGGGGCAGGGCACAGACAAACAAAAACTCAGCAAGAACCTCCACAGACTTAAAGGTCCCTGTCTGACTGACAGCTTTGAAGAGAGTAGTGGTTCTCCCAGCATGCAGCTGGAGATCTGAGAACGGACAGACTGCCTCCTAAAGTGGGTCCCTCACCCCTGAGCAGCCTAACTGGGAGGCACCCCCCCAGTAGGGACAGACTGACACCTCATTCAACCGGGTACTCCTCTGAGACAAAACTTTCAGACGAACTATCAGACAGCTGAATTGGTGGTCTCACGAAAATCCGCTGTTCTGCAGCCACCGCTGCTGACACCCAGCCAAACAGGGTCTGGAGTGGACCTCTAGTAAACTCCAACAGACCTGCAGCTGAGGGTCCTGTCTGGTAGAAGGAAAACTAACAAACAGAAAGGACATCCACACCAAAAACTCATCTGTACATCACCATCATCAAAGACAAAAAGTAGATAAAACCACAAAGATGGGGAAAAAACAGAGCAGAAAAACTGGAAACTCTAAAAAACAGAGCACCTCTCCTCCTCCAAAGGAACGCAGTTCCTCACCAGCAACGGAACAAAGCTGGATGGAGGATGACTTTGATGAGTTGAGAGAAGAAGGCTTCAGACGATCAAACTACTCTGAGCTACGAGAGGAAATTCAAAACAATAGCAAAGAAGTTAAAAACTTTGAAAAAATATTAGAAGAATGGATAACTAGAATAACCAATGGAGAGAAGGGCTTAAAGGAGCTGATGGAGCTGAAAGCCAAGTTTCGAGAACTACGCGAAGATTGCAGAAGCCTCAGTAGCAGATGCGATCAACTGGAAGAAAGGGTATCGCTGATGGAAGATGAAATGAATGAAATGAAGAGAGAAGGGAAGTTTAGAGAAAAAAGAATAAAAAGAAATGAACAAAGCCTCCAAGAAATTTGGGACTATGTGAAAAGACCAAACCTACGTCTGATTGGTGTACCTGAAAATGATGGGGAGAATGGAACCAAGTTGGAAAACACTCTGCAAGATATTATCCAGGAGAACTTCCCCAATCTAGCAAGGCAGGCCAGCATTCAGATTCAGGAAATACAGAGAACGCCACAAAGATACTCCTCGAGAAGGGCAACTCCAAGACACATAATTGTCAGATTCACCAAAGTTGAAATGAAGGAAAAAATGTTAAGGGCAGCCAGAGAGAAAGGTCGGGTTACCCACAAAGGGAAGCCCATCAGACTAACAGCTGATCTCTCAGCAGAAACTCTACAAGCCAGAAGAGAGTGGGGGCCGATATTCAACATTCTTAAAGAAAAGAATTTTCAACCCAGAATTTGCTATCCCGCCAAACTAAGCTTCATAAGTGAAGGAGAAATAAAATACTTTACAGACAAGCAAACGCTGAGTGATTTTGTCACCACCAGGCCTGCCCTAAAAGAGCTCCTGAAGGAAGCACTAAACATGGAAAGGAACAACCGGTACCAGCCACTGCAAAAACATGCCAAATTGTAAAGACCA
>NW_026652291.1:50274767-50286776 GCF_009828535.3 Hylobates moloch
ATCGACAAATGGGATCTCATTAAACTAAAGAGCTTCTGCACAGCAAAGGAAACTATCATCAGAGTGAACAAGCAACCTACAGAATGGGAGAAAATTTTTGCAACCTACTCATCTGACAAAGGGCTAATATCCAGAATCTACAATGAACTCAAACAAATTTACAAGAAAAAAACAAACAACCCCATCAAAAAGTGGGCAGTGGACATGAACAGACACTTCTCAAAAGAAGACATTTATGCAGCCAAAAAACACATGAAGAAATGCTCATCATCACTGGCCATCAGAGAAATGCAAATCAAAACCACAGTGGGATGCCATCTCACACCAGTTAGAATGGCCATCATTAAAAAATCAGGAAACAACAGGTGCTGGAGAGGATGTGGAGAAATGGGAACACTTTTACACTGTTGGTGGGACTGTAAACTAGTTCAACCATTGTGGAAGTCAGTGTGGCGATTCCTCAGGGATCTCGAACTAGAAATGCCATTTGACCCAGCCATCCCATTACTGGGTATATACCCAAAGGACTATAAATCATGCTGCTATAAAGACACATGCACACGTATGTTTATTGCAGCACTATTCACAATAGCAAAGACTTGGAACCAACCCAAATGTCCAACAACGATAGACTGGATTAAGAAAATGTGGCACATATACACCATGGAATACTATGCAGCCATAAAAAATGATGAGTTCGTGTCCTTTGTAGGGACATGGATGAAACTGGAAAACATCATTCTCAGTAAACTATCGCAAGGACAAAAAACCAAACACCGCATGTTCTCACTCATAGGTGGGAATTGAACAATGAGAACTCATGGACACAGGAAGGGGAACATCACACTCCGGGGACTGTTGTGGGGTTGGGGGAGGGGGGAGGGACAGCATTAGGAGATACACCTAATGCTAAATGATGAGTTAATGGGTGCAGGAAATCAACATGGCACATGGATACATATGTAACAAACCTGCACATTGTGCACATGTACCCTAAAACCCTAAAGTATAATTAAAAAAAAAAAATTATGGAAAAAAAAAAAAAAAAAAAAAGACATGTTTATAGAAAAGCTAAAAAAAAAAAAAAAAAAAAAAAGAAGCAGAAAATCATTGTGAAAGTGTTGAAAGCACAAGCACAGAGTCAAAAAGCTAAATTTGGCCAGGGGCAGTGGCTCAGGCCTGTAACCCCAGCACTTTGGGAGGCTGAGGCAGGCGGATCATGAGGTCAGGAGATCAAGACCATCCTGGCCAACATGGAGAAACCCTGTCTCTACTAAAATACAAAAAATTAGCCAGACATGGTGGCATGCACCTGTAGTCCCAGCTACTCGGGAGGCTGAGGCAGGGGAATCGCTTGAACCCGGGAGGCGGAGACTGCAGTGAGCCGAGATTGTGCCACTGCACTCCAGCCTGGCAACAGAATAAGACTCTGTCTCAAAAAAAAAAAAAAAAAGCTAAATTTAAAAATAAAACTTATTGGCATAAACAATTTCAAAAAAACGTAAAGCTACAAATTTACATAGCCCAGCTATGTCCTTTCTAAAGATAAGGAAAAGCTAAGCCTTCAATATGTGCCTACCATTCAGGGATAATATATGAAGCTTAGAATTTATTAGGGGAGATAAGGCTCATTACATGTGAAACAATTAAAGAGCAACAAGCAACAGTATACAATGAAATGCCAACATGCTGAGTGGCTAAGTACTCAATATACACCACAGGAATGTGGGAAATGGTAAGGATGTTACAGAGGGATTGGTGAGTCCAACAAGGTTTTATGGGAATAGACTTCATAAAACAGATGTTATATTTGGAGAAAGCAAGGCTGAGGAAACTGCCTGAATACCAGGTTTATTGCAGGCAGTCCCAGAAAATGGAGAGGAAGGGTGGGACTATCTTATGACGTCTAAATCTAGAGCAGGTTCTCATTTGGAGAGTAACATCATCCCACTGGAATTTTTGTCCAACTAACCTGCCAACTGTGTATAAGATTGAAGGGGGCAAATATGGAATTATAAAAAACCGTCATAGAGACAATTACAGAAATCTAAATTCACAATGATCATTGGTCTAGATCTGTGCTATCCAACACAGCAGCCACTAGCCACATGTGGCCTTTGGCACCTGAAATGTTAGTAGTCTGAACTGAGATGTGCTTTTTTTTTTTTTTTTTAAGGAGTCGGGTCTCGCTCTGTCATCCAGGCTGGAGTCCAGTGGCACGATCATAGCTCACCATAACCTAAAACTCCTGTGTTCAAGAGATTCTCCTGCCTCAGCCTCCCAAGCAGCTAGGACTACAGGCATGGGCTACCATGCCCAGAGGGATATGCTTTAAGTGTAAAATGCACACTAGATTTCAAAGATGTTATATGAAAAAGAAGACTGTAAACTATTTCAGTAATTTTCATTTTGATTTCAATGTGAAATCACGTTCTGGATATATTGTGTTAACGTATTTTTAAAATATTTTTCACCTGTTTCTTTTTCCTTTTTTAATGTGGCTAACTAGAAAATGCTAAATTACATACATACAAGGTTCATATTATAGTCATCCCTCAGTATCCATGGCGGATTGGTTCCAGGACCTCCCTTGGACACCAAACTCCATGGATGCTCAAGTTTCTGACACATAGCTGGGCACGGTGGCTCACACCTGTAATCCCAGCACTTCGGGAGGCTGAGGCGGGAGGATCACGAGGTCAGGAGATCGATACCATCCTGGCTAACACGGTGAAACCCCATCTCTACTAAAAATACAAAAAATTAGCCGGGCGAGGTGGCCGGCACCTGTAGTCAACAGGAGAATGGTGTGAACCTGGGAGGCGGAGCTTGCAGTGAACCAAGATCGCGCCACTGCACTCCAGCCTGGGTGACAGAGCGAGACTCTGTCTCAAAAAAAAAAAAAAAAAAAAGTTCCTAATATAAAATGGTGTAGTATTTGCATATAACCTATGCACATTCTACCGCATACTTTAAACTCTAGATTACTTAAAATACCTAATACAATGTAAATGCTATGTAAAGAGTTATGCTGTACTGTCATGACAAGAAAAAATATCTGTACATGTTCAATACAGATGTAATTTTTTTTCCTCAAGTATTTTCCATCTGAGGTTGGTTGGATCCATGGATGATAAACCCACAGATTAGAGGGCTATTTCTACTCAACAGCACTGCTCTACATAGTTATCTCAACTTTTCTGATTCTCCCATTCCCATTTTTTAAAACATTTTTAACATGTACCCACAAATATGATGTGATATATACATGTATGTATATATATCATGTACTAATATATTTTACATACATATAAAATGTATATAAATACTAGTAGGATGAGAAGAATAAACAGAAGTTTCAACATTTTTCTTTCCACAATCCAATGGACTAATCCACACACTACCACACTGGAGGTTTAAGATATTATCAAAGAGACTAAACAGAAAAAGGCAAATGCAAATGAAAGTTTCACTAAAACTTAATGACTGGTTGACCATGGAAGTAAAGGGAGAGGATGGACATAATGCTATTTGCTACTCAATATCTACTGGCTCTTTATTTAGGGGCACTTAGCAAATTCTTCCAGATCCTGCCATCCACTGCTTGATTTTCCCTTGGAAATCCACTTCCTCTCCCATGATGCTGGTTAGGAGGGAATGGCCCCCAGCTCCAGAGGTAGGCCCAGGCTGGCTAAACTAATTAGCAAATCCTATTTCTCTTGCCTTAATGGTTGATGCAGAAATGACAACATAACCCAAAGTCAATGAGACACAAGAATACATTTCTTGAGCTTCTAGGAAGAGAAACTCTCTTCTAGCAGTGGTTCTTAAACTGAGGCTCACACATACTCCAAGGGTTTATATATAGAATTCAGGGTGTCGTTAAACTGAGAAGAACAAATTACATCTTTAACCTCTAACTGAAATTTAGCATTTCCTTTCACTGTGAATTCAGCCAAAACACCACAATAGTATTATATTAGCAATATCTGTTCATTTTGTCACCAGTAGAAATCACAGTTTATTTTTCTATCACATGATCTTTGGTTGAAGATACCTCCAAATAGTAATAATACTCATCACCACTCAGAAATTATTAGACCCCACTAAATATATACATACTTTTTTTTTTTTTTTGACAGAGTCTCACTTATGTAGCCCAGGCTGGAGTGCAGTGGCACGACCTCAGCTCACTGCAGCCTCCGTCTCCCAGGTTCAAGCAATTCTCTGCCTCAGCCTACCAAGTAGCTGGGATTACAGGTGCCCACCACCATGCCCAGCTAATTTTTGTATTTTTAGTAGATGGCGTTTCACCATCTTGGCCAGGCTGGTCTCCTGACCTCGTGATCCGCCCTCAGCCTCCTAAAGTGCTGGGATTACAGGCGTGAGCCACCACGCCCGGCCTTCACTAAATCTTTTTAATAAAGAAACAGGGTGGGCATGGTGGCTCATGCCTAAAATCCCAGCATTTTGGCAGGCCAAGGCAGGAGGATGGCTTGAGCCCAGGAACTCGAGACTAGCCTGGGCAACATGGCAAGACCTCATCTCTACAAAAAAATTAAAAATTAGCTAGATATGGTGGTGCGCACCTGTGTTCCCAGCTACTTAGAAGGCTGAGGTTGAGGTAAGAAGATCACTTGAGCCTAGGAGGTTCAGCTGCAGTGAGCCTTGTTAGCACCACTGTTCTCCAGCCTAGGCAACAGATCAAGCACCTGTCTCAAAAAAAAAAAACAGGTATTACCAACAATTTTTTAAAATACTTTTATAACTACATTTTAATGTAACTAGTTTTCTTTGTACAGTAGTCCTATGTATTTTCCTGGACTTGATAGCATGAGGTTGTAGGGCTTGAGCTGCAACAAACACGTTGTGAACACAAAGGGACCAAAACCACGGAAGCTGAGCTCATTAAATAAAGGAAGAGAAAGATGAGGTCTGATCACGTAAGTATAACTGAATCAAGCATCAACTTTGGACTTTTTAATATTGTGAGCCAGTGAATTTGAGTTGGTTTTCTGTTACATCAGCATTAAAAAATCTAAATGATACAGTTTTCAATAGTTTCTACCTCAGAAAACTGGAACAATACCCATGCCTTTGGACTGAAAAAGAAAACTTAGAAAAAGCTTAACTTTGTCACAATGAGGGAACCTGGGGAAAATGAGTTCAGTTCCTCACAAACTGAATGTACTGCAGACTCAATAATCCAGAAAAGCTCTCACATGCACTTCCTGTTTTATATATGGGCAATGCTTAGGTTTCACCTATGACCTAAGTATAGGCAAGCAGACATACCTGCATAAGATACAGAGAACAGAAAGAACAGTCCTACCCAAGTAAGTTAAACTTCTGGTAGCGGCTTTCTGATTCAACGACATGGTTCTTGGTGCAGTAGCCCCCTTGGCAGGCAAGCTCTGCAGTGTCATTCAGGGGTTTGTTTCTTGAAGTTCGGACTGATCTGTTCATTCAGCCCGCTCAAAGTTTACCTATCTTTCTCTTAATAAATCCTGTTTGCTACAACTACTTAAAGCAAATGCTCTTGCTACAGGATCCTGAATAAGTCAAAGTAAAAAGGGATATACAAAAGAAGCATCTTCTTAGTAGTCAGAAACCTAACAAGAGTTAACAGTTTATGAATAAAAATGTAGGCATGACTTGGATAGAATTGTAACTGAGAAGCCCTAAGAGGTAAGGGCTGGATTATAAGAAGGAATAAAGGTTCAAGAACAGAGCATTAGATAGTCTGGATCTGGAAGAGAAAGAATTGTCAGAAAAGCTGAGAAATTAGAGATAAGCAAAGAACTAAGAGAAGAGAGAACTCAAAACACGAGGTCTTCTATATAACTAAGTACCAAAGATGACAAACAGGATAAAGATTTAACAGAAAGATCTGTGAAAAACATTACTTCCTTCCTCAAAAACTATCACTGAGTACAAAATAATATTCAAACTCCTTCCAAAACCTGGTCCCAACCATCTTGTCTGCTACTGTTCCTTTATACAAAAGCTTCTAGTCACAGTCTTTAAAAAAATAAAATAAAATAAAAAATTCTTCTCTGGATCCTTAAATAAAGGCCTGTCCTTGTTCGTCAGGCTGCTACAAAATACCTTACACTGTGTAATTTTTACACAACAGAAGTTTATTGCTGACAGTTCTGGAGACTGAGAAGTCCAGGATCAGGGCACTGGCTGATTCAGTGCCTGGTGAGGCCCTGTTCCTCAGAGATGGCACCTTACATGATGGAAGGGACAAAGAGCTCCTCAAGCCTCTTTTCCAAGGGCATTAATCCCATTCATGACTTAATCACCTCCTAAAGGCCCCAGCTCTTAATACTATCACGCTGGGGATTAAGTTCCAACATTTAATTTTGAAGGGACACCAACATTCAGACCTTAGGCCTAATTCAAGACCCACTTCTAAGAAACTTGCCTCCTCTGAATTCATGTAACATTTACTTATCTCTCTTCAGATACCTAATTAAAACCCAAACTAGGCCTGTGGTACATGCCAGTTATTCAGAAGGCTGAGGATCACTTGAGCCCAAAAGTTCAAGGCTGCAGTACACTATAATCGGGCCTTTGAACAGCCACTACACTCCAGACTGGGCAAGATCTAGTCTCTTTAAAAAATAATAATAATTAAAAAAGCAGCCAGGCATGGTGGCACACACCTGTAGACCCAACTACTCAAGAGGCTGAGGAAGGAGGATGGCTTGAGCCCAGGAGCTCAATGTTACAGTGAGCTATGATTGCACCACTGTACTTCAGTCTGGGCAACAAAGCGAAGACTGTCTCAAAAAACAAAAGATTAAATCATAGAGAGAGCAAGGGTTATGTTCTTCATTTCTTTATACTCTGAACACCAAGCACAATGCAACCCTAATGTACTTCTAACAAAGTAGATCATTTGAACAAGCAGTTTCAGAAGAAACTAGTAGAAATATGACTGCAGGAGATTAAACAGCTAATGAAATTAAACTAGAAGATGCAGGAAGGAACTTTTTGTGGTGATGATAATGTTCTATATCTTGACAGGGATATGGGTTAACACAGATGTATGAACTTGTTCAAACTAAGGGAATGGTATACATAAGATTTGTACATTTTACTATACACAAGTTTTGCCTAAAAACAAGTAAACAAATAGTTAATAATAGGCATGGGGAAATGTCTTGGTGTAAAGTATACTTTGCAATACAACAAAAACAAAAGGACTGATGAATGGATAGACCGATAGTGAGGCAATAAAGCAAATATACCAAAATATGACTAACAATATAGGGGTGGTGGGTATTTAGGTATGCAATGTACAAACAATTCTTTCCACTTTTCTGCAATGAATGAAATGTTTCACTATAAAATCTTCCAGAAAGAAAGCAAACACTGGAAATGAAAGCTGTGAGAGGCTTGCGTATTTCCCAAGTTCATCAATTAAAGGATTGACTTTAAAGGAAAAGAAGGTACATGCATGCCTGAGAACGGAAAGAAAAGGAGAACAGGTATTCGGGTTGTCCCTCTTTTCTATGCTTCTAATTTGAGATTGCCTATATAGACTAGTTCTGGCCTTGAGCACTTGTTCTTGCCTCTAAGGAAACCCAAACTCACTAAGTTGCATTCATTCTAGCACAATCTCAATCTGTGGTATCTAGGCCCTTGTCTGTCTTGGGCTATGATAAGCCATTCCCTATTCTTTTTAACTGAGTTTCTAATACCTCCTTAAATTAACCTTTAACACCTCTGGCCAATCTAGCATAACATAAATAGTTTATCCTCATTTTTTTTTTTTTTTTTTTGAGACGGAGTCTCGCTCTGTCACCCAGGCTTAAGTGCAGTGGCGCCATCTCGGTTCACTGCAAGCTCCGCCTCCCGGTTCACACCATTCTCCTGCCTCAGCCTCCCAAGTAGCTGGGACTACAGGTACCCGCCACCACGCTCGGCTAATTTTTTGTATTTTTTTTATTTTAAGTAGAGATGGGGTTCCACTGTGTTAGCCAGGATAGTCTCAATCTCCTGACCTCGTGATCCGCCTGCCTCAGCCTCCCAAAGTGCTGGGATTAAGGGCATGAGCCACTGCACCTGGCCAATAGTTTATCCTCTTGACTCAACTCTAGCCTCTCACACCCAAGACCCACCATAGCAAGGCAATGTTAAAACAAAGGTTAAGGGTCCTTGCAAGAAGGACATATCATCTCTGTGTCACAGTCCCTAGCTAAGTACCTGGCACAGAAATACTCAAAAAAATGTTTGTTGGATGAATGAAATCCATACCTAATAATGCAATAACCACACTTACATAGCACTTAGTTTCATATTTAACCTACATTCTACTGAGGGTAGGAAATGTACATGTTAGGTTTCTGAAGCTGAATATTTTAAAAGGAATTAATGAGAGCCTCTTCTGTGGAGCATTAACTAGAAGATGGAGGTGGGAATGAAAGGTTGATAAGTTCTTTTAACCAACACTAAGAAACAACTACCCTGTATGAATGCTCTCCTGGAAAATACAGTATGTCATCAGCTTCGAAATACCATAAGCGTTAACTAAAGGGGAGAAGATAAATTATGCAAAGATAAGAACTGACAGGAATTCAATTTCCAGATGACCTAAATGCATTTCGAGTTAATCTGCTCTTTTTTGTTTTTGTTGCTTCCAAAGGACTGCAGATTATGCACTTGCTGAATTTTGCCTTTGTCACACATGACCTAACAAGGAAGGCATTCATCATACCATAGTAGCTTCCCTCAAGTATCTGGTTCTAAACAGCTGCAAATTTTGGAAGATAACACTAAATGATGTCTCTAAAGATAAGTATGTTCTCTCCCAAACAAATATTAAAACAAGATTAAAGTTACTAGAATATAAAAACTGTCAAATTAAGCTAGCTGAACATAAATTAAGTTTAAAAAATAAAGTAAAAACTTTTAAGAATTTAAATCCTAAATGTTAATAAAGTAACTGACCCAATAAACATATCCTGAGGAATTTCTACAATACAGCACTCTCATTCTTGACATTTGCTTTTATCCATCAGAAAGATGGATAACAAACGACTGTTTAGTGCCTTCAAATTATATAAGTGAATAAAATGACTGAAAATAATAAACCAATCTCAAAATTAATTTCCATAAAACCATTTATATGAAGTAAAAGCTGCTTCCCAGACCCAAAACTGGAAAGCATGGGTGAAAAAGATCCTGCCAAAAATAGAAACAGACTGTAAAAATGTTTCACACGAGTTCTGGCTTGTTAGATAATTACAAACCAACACTCACAAGCTGGCTTTTTAAATATCTGTCATTGTTCCTCAGTCACATCAGTATGCACTATGACATTTATTCTTCACCTATTAACTCATTTTCCATGAGGAAAAATAAAAACTTCCTAACTGCTAAGCAAAATAGAGGCGAAAAATGCACTGCCGAAGAGCAGGCATCTCCTTATCAGCTGTAGGTCTTTCAACTCTTACTTAGTTTGACTTTCAACCTTTCCCATTAATACTAGTACACCTGGCCGAGAACGGTGGCTCACACCTGTAGTCCCAGCACTTTGGGAGGCTGAGGTGGGCGGATCACGAGGTCAGGAGTTCACGACCAGCCTGGCCAACATAGTGAAACCCCATCTTTGCTAAAAATACAAAAATTAGCCGGGCATAGTGGCACGCACCGGAAGTCCCAGCTACTCGAGAGGCTGAGCCAGGAGAATCGCTTGAACCCGGGAGGCGGAGGTTGCAGTGAGCCCAGATCGCACCACTGCACTCCAGCCTGGGCGACACAGCGAGACTCCCTTTCAAAAAAACATACAAAAAAACTAGTACACCTAACTTACATAGAGCCGTGTAGCCGGCCCCAGAATGGCTACCGCTCCGGAAAGATACATGCAAGCGTCCATTTTGGACCTCGTTCAATTGCATCACATAGTATCTTGCCAAGATTCTTTCGTCTTAAAGGTTGACTAACACTCTCAATTTCAGCAGTTGCATAATAATTCAAGTGCCTCTCAGTCTCTGGTGATCCAAAGGCTCAAATTTGTATCTTTTATATAAAATTTTGTATACAAAATTTGTATATACAAAAAATAATTTGTATACAAAATTCTATCTTTAGAGACTTCACTCAACACTGTCAGCATAAAATTCCTAATTTCTTAAAAGAAGGAAGAAAAAACCAGAACAACTTTCAGTAGCGCACACAATGCTGTCAAATTCCCAAGGTTGTGGTGAGGATTAAAATAAGATGTACAGGAAAGCCTTGTTTTGTGAACTTCCAGTCAAATCCAATAGTACCTAACGGGGTAAATTTTTGCTTTTATTTCCTGCCTGAAAATGGGCAAAACTTCCATCTGCATGTTGATGTAAAACCCAGAGAGACAGGATCTTATCAATCACCTCTAAAAGGCAAATGGGGAGCAGGAAGTATTGAGAGAGAGAGAAAAAAAAAAAAAAAACCCTACCATTACAAGTCAAGGTCAGTGAGGAAGGTTTAAGGACTTCTACCCAAGCTTCCTGCTAAAGACTAACTATGCTTCAAGTTTAAGCCACCTACCTTTTGAACTAGATTCCATTTACATTATTCTACAGAGGAGGAAACGAAAAGTACTGACATGCTGGAATACCTGAAGACGGTCACTAAGACAAGTGACTAGCTTCTCTTCCAGTTAGATCTCTTTTGAAAGCTTTGGAAGAAAAACAGTATTCACAGACAAATCATTTTTTTAATTCTGTAATTTCATATTTAAAAGCACTACAGACAAAATTTTAGTTACCTATCCAGACAAGCGGTCCTGGAATATGTTATTATATTAAGTTATAGCCAGGTCTTAGTAAGAAAGCAAGATAAAGGCTTGTTGCTGACTTCTAAACAATGGTAGCATGGGGTGGTAGCATGGTAGCATAGGGTGGGATAGATAACCTGGATAAATTAACTCCTCAGGTAATTATTATTTAAGACAAATGTTGGATTAATTCAAACTCCTCCCTCCCTTTACAACAGCAAAAAAAAATCATGTAAGATCCACTCTCCCTCCTCCTGGCCATTTTCTAACAAAAAATGCTAACAGATAGATGTCCAGTTAAAAAAAAAAAAAGTAAAGCAAACTGATTTATCAGCACTAGAAGTGGTTCTCTTTTTTTTCAGTAATTCTGATCGCAAACTATCAAACTATGAATTTAGCTTCCTAAAAGGCTTTTTACATTACACCCTCCAAAAAGCCTTCTACCCTGACTTAAATTTTTCGAAATCAAATGTCTTCTACTGAGCTGTATTCGCAACGCTTGCTGGACAAGAAGTTAAAGAAATTGACAACTATTACAATAAAACTGCAAAATGCTGATATCGAACAACTTTCGATTCAAATCCACTGCGATTCCAGGCGTTCGTGGAAGACAACTTCCTTTTTCTCCCCTGCGGGTCCCCCCGGTCCTTCCGCGAGCCCAGGTCCCCGCCCGGGCCTGCAGTGACATCCCAGGACCCATCTTCTGACGTCACAGACACGCGGACCCACAGCCCTATGACTTCATCGCGGACTGAGGACGAACAGCAGTCGACTTGCGCCAGCCCAGAGGCTGGGGAGGCGTCCGAGCCTCCGTCCCGCCTCGTCGTCGAGGAAGGTTAAGGACAAGCGCCAGCTCACCTGCGCTCGGGCAGGGAAGGGCAGAGTGGCCGAGCCCGGGCGGGCGCGACAGGGGCGAGGCGACCCCAGTCCAGAGGCTAACTTCCTCACCGCCCTTGGTCCCGTAGGTGGGAGCGCCGGTCCGGTGCCCGCTCACGGCCTATCCGTGATCTCCTCAGCTTCAGCCAGGACCCAGGACCCCGCTCCCTACCCGCCCGACCCTCCGTGGCCCGCGGGGGCGCTCAGCGCCCGGGCAGTGCGCGCGGGGAGTGCCGCCCCGGAGGAGGCGCAGGCGGCCCGGTCCTTGCCCCGGACCCGCGGGCGGCGCCCCCGCCCCTGCCCCCACCCGCCCGGCGCCCCGGGAGCGCAGGCAGGCGGCGGGAGGGGGCGGGGAGCGGCCA
>NW_026652291.1:50291580-50451028 GCF_009828535.3 Hylobates moloch
TATATATTTATAAAAATATATATTTATATATTTATAAAAATATATATTTATATATAAATATATATATGTCTTTACTGCAGAGTGTTAGTATCCAACATTACATTTATGATGTTATTACATTTATGATGTGTCATCTAGACATTATTCTAAGTACTTTGCATACATTGTTTCACTTAATCAGAAAAACACCTCTGTGAGGTAAGGACTATTGTTATTTCAAAAGAGGAGAGTGGGACTTAAAGCATTAAGCTATTTGGCCCAGGATATAGAGTCAAACTTAGCAAAGATTCCAGAGCCCTGACCATGTCACTATATTGTTATTGGGAGTTTCAAAGGGGTCAAAGACATTGAAACTACAAAGCACAATGCAGATGTCATTGAACTGAAATGACAGTGGTTTCCACGTGAATAGCACATCGTCAGAAGTCCCACCAGAGTTCATGTGTTCTAGAGCAGTGCTTCTCAAACAATTTGTAGTTAGATTAGTTTTGTTGTCATTTTGCTTTGTTTTTAAATACTTAGTACACTGTGAACTGATTATTTTGTAAAATGTCATAAAACTGAATAAACCACTATAAAAATGAAATTAATTTTAAAAGACATAATAAAAGCCCGAACTATTAATTATTATATTTTTTCATCTTTTTCTTGAGGTGGGGTCTCACTATGTTGCCCAGGGTGGTCCCAAACTCATGGTCTCAAGCAATTCTCCTTTCTCAGCCTCCCAAGTAGCTGGGATTACAGGAGTGAGCCACCATGCCTAGCCTATGAATTATTGATTATTAAAGTCCACAGACATAAAATTATTCTGTCAAATTGCTAGTAAAGTTTCTAAAATCTTATTCTCAATTTTGGTTCTTGTCTCAGATTGGCCAGTGGACCACACTTTGAATAACCCCAGTCTAAGAGAAAGAACTAGGAGAGAGTGTAACCATGTTAGGCAAGACCTTCCCTTGATTTTGTTTCTCCATTAGTATAATGGCAATGATCCCCTATAAGCAAAGCCAGTAGAGCCAGTATAGTTTGTCAACCCACAGGTCCTGTGGTAGGTCTTCAGGAAGGTGCTCCCCAGGTGAGCATGGGGTGGCACATTGAGGCCATGGGACTGGTGAGAGCCAAAAGGAGAACCAGACTGAGGTGGCACAGCAGCAGAAAAGTTCTAAATATATATAGTACATATATCTGGTTAGTCCATTAGTAATTAAAACTTAGTTGTCTCAAGCCAGCAAACATATTAAATTAAAACTCAGTGCAAGGGGTTTGTCTTGTATAGACTTGGTTTCATTTCTGTTCTTTGCTCAGAAAAAAAAAAAAACTAAGAACTTACTGCTTATTCCTTCATAAGCTTACTCCAACCTCCAAATAAAAACACCCACTGCTATGGTTTGAACGTGTCCCCCAAAGTTTATGTGTTAGAAACTTAATCCTCAATGCAACAGTGTTAAGAAGCGGGACCTTTAAGAAGAAATTAGGTCATGAGGGCTCCGTCCTCATGAATGGATTAATGCCATTACCAAGGGAGTGGATTACTTATCAAGAGAGGGAGTTACTATAAAAGCAAGCTTGGCCCTCTCTATCTCTCACTCTGTTAGGTGTTCTCTTGCTCTTCCACCTTATACCATGGGATGACGTAGCAAGAAGCCCCTCAAGAGATATGAACCCCTTGACCTTGGACTTCCCAGCCTCCAGAACTGTAAGAAATAAATCTCTGTTCTTTATACATGACCCAGTCTCAGGTGTTCTGTTATAGTAGCATAAAACAGACTAGGACACCCACAATTTCATCTTCTCTGTCTCACCCCCCACCCCTCCTTATCAAACTGACTTCCCTCACTGCTGGAGAAAGGAAACTAAGAGGCAGGCTCCATTAGACTTTGCATCTAGATCTGTCTTTGCTGCAGAACCTAGACCGCTGGGCGTGATAATGCCTTTCCCTACCTGCTTGACTGTGTTATTATAAAGACCAAATAAGAAAAGAGAAGCAGAAGTGCTTTTAAAAGTTTCAACTTTGCAAAGGTAAAGCACGTACTTAAAAAATATGCCTGGAATGCGGCCGGCTGTTGGAGCATGCTTCAAGCCATGAGCTTATGCCCAGGTTTATGCATGTGTGAAGCTCATTGGTGATGACCGGGGGATGGGCAGGAGCTACTCAGCCATGAGAATGTAAATATTATCCACAATAAATAGAACAACTCAAGAGAAACTAGAGCACCAAGGCAGCAGACTGTCTAACAGATATGATTCTATCTTATAATTAAGATGTGGATGGTGAGGGACATAAAGTTGAATAAGTATTGAAACCCAGGAAATCATAGTTCTTATCCTTCTTTTTGGATCTTGTGCCCCTATGAAAATCTGGTAAGACCTAAAAACCAAGAATCTCTTTGGAGACTCTTGGCAGAAGTAAAAAAGCACACCCTGATATATACAGACAGTTTAGAAGATAATTTTAATTTTTTTAAAAAGTCCCTTAGATTAACTTGCCTTATAGTGATCTGCACTCCCATGGGGGGGTGTAAGAGACATGTAGAGCAAGGACAGCCCTTCCAGCAAAATGGATGGGAAACAAATCAAGGTCCCAGATCCTCCTATCCCCATGGTATTGCCCTCAGAACATTCAGAAGGTGGTTTCTACACTGTCAATACGGTGAGCCACACAATTTCCATAGGTATCTCTTTTTTTTTTTTTTTTTTTTGAGACAGGGTTTTGCTCTGTCACTTAGGCTAGACAGCAGTGGCACCAACTCGGCTCACTGTAGCCTTGACCTCCCAGGTTCAAGTGATCCTCCCACCTCATCCTTACAAGTAGCTTGGACCACAGATGCTCGCCATTGTGCCTGGCTAATTTTTTGTTGTTGTTGAGATGGGGTCTCCCTCTGTTTCCCAGGCTGGTCTCAAACTCCCAGGCTTACATGATCCTCCCAACTCAGTCTCCCAAAATGCCGGGATTACAGGTGTGAGTCACTGTGCCCATATTTCACTTCTGATAGCATATAAAAGGAGAACTTCCGGCCGGATGCGGTGGCTTATGCCTGTAATCCCAGCATTTTGGGAGGCCGAGGCAGGTGGATCACGAGGTCAGGAGATCGAGACCATCCTGGCTAACATGGTGAGACCCCGTCTCTGCTAAAAATACAAAAAATTAGCCAGGCGCAGTGGTGGGCGCCTGTAGTCCCAGCTACTTGGGAGGCTGAGGCAGGAGAATGGCGTGAACCCAAGAGGCAGAGCTTGCAGTGGGCCGAGATCGTGCCATTGCACTCCAGCCTGGGTGACAGAGTGAGACTCCGTCTCAAAATAAAAAAAAAAAAGACAAATCCCAACCAGGCGCTGTGGCTCACGCATATAATCCCAGCAATTTGGGAGGCCGAGGCGGGCGGATCACAAGGTCGAGAGATCAAGACCATCCTGGCCAACATGGTGAGGACCTCCCATCTCTACTAAATATACCAAAAAAAAAAAAAAAAATTAGCTGGGTGAGATGGCACACACCTGTAGTCCCAGCTACTCGGGAGGCTAAGGCAGGAGAATAGCTTGAACCCGGGAGTCAGAGGTTGCAGTGAGCTGAGATCATGCCACTGCACTCCAGCCTGGCAACAGAGCAAGAGTCTGTCTCAAAAGAAAAAAAAAGGAGAAATTCCTTGTCTTGCTAAAGTTATAAGCAAGGCTTAGACTGAAATCTTCACATTCTTTTCATCAAAATTAACACTTGGGCAGATTAGATAACAGGCCACAATGGTCTCCAAGTCCCTCCTTAATGTTTGAATTTTTACTAGATTTCTAGGCACAAGTTACAATCTGCATTCCTGATGTCCCTACATTTAAAATCTCTATGTAGTCTATGGAACTCAAGTGCAGTACAACAGAAGTCAATGACAGCATTATGTTAGCTCTTCCGTCAAGTCAGGCAATCTGTTCCATCTCCCGGTCCTTCAGCCTGGAAGCTTCCTCTCCCCTCTGCACCTGATTGGCCCCAACACTACCTTAGGTGTTGGCTTAACAGTCTTCTCAGGGCACTGAAGGTGCCAGACTTTATATTTAGAGGGATTTTGGAGGCGCTGGGGGTGGTGGGGGCAGAGGGGGGTACAAAACTGGGGGACTTAATGTTAGGAACATTTGCCTAGCCAGCACAGTTTTTACTTAGATATTATTTTTATTTGGGATGGCATGGGAACACAGCTAGAGGCCAGGCGTGGTGGGGTGCACCTGTAATCCCAGCTACACAGGAGGCTGAGGCAGGAGAATCTCTTGAACCCGGGAGGCGGAGGTTGCAGTGAGCCAAGATCACGCCATTGCACTCCAGCCTGGGCGACAGGGCAAGACCCTGTCTCAAAAAAAAAAAAAAAAATTAAAAAAAAAAAAAGACATGATCCTGATGAGGCCATAGACCCTGGAGCTTGAATCCAGAGGTTGGGACCTTTTAAAGAACCAGAAGATGGAAGAGCTGTGCATAGAAGACTAGAAGCCAAAATGGTAATATTTCCTTAAGAAATAGAAGGCAAAAAAAACCACAAAAGGAGAACGCAGGTTTGCATAGCCCACTAATTATTATAGCACAGAAGGAATTAAACCCAGCTGCATTCCAAGTACAAAAATATAACAGGCAAAGGGAAGCAGCTCATCTCACACACACACACACACACACACACACACACACACACACACACAAAATCTTCAAGCCGTTTGATTCTTCTCCCCGCTCTTAGAATAAAATCAGAACCCTTTACTGTGGCCCAGTATAATCAGACATGTTCCTTTTATCAACTCTCTTTATTCTCCCAACTTGTCTCAGCTAAAATGTCATCGCCTCAGAGAGCCTTCCTTAACTATCCAGTGTAGTATTTCAACCTTGTTTTCCTTTACAGTGCCTCAGGCTTGGTACATAATAGGCACCCAATAAATATCTGTTGAATTAATAAAAATAGTTATACTTTCTTTTACTAAAAGATTTCATCCAGGCCACAAATGTTACGGTAGATGACTAATAAAAGTAACATGAGTACAGAGACTTGTACATTAAAAATAGGACCTGAATAAAGGCAAAATCTAAGTCATTGCTGCAAATATATGACCAAAAGTAGGAACATCTGAGCCCCACAGAACCTAGCCAACCAGCCAGTCATGATTTCGATGCTTCCACACAAATTACCTGTGATTTAATTACCTAGATCACCCATTGATTACAAGGATATTTACATTAGCCACTTGGCATTTAGATAACCACCAGTATTCATCAGGTAATGCCAAATAACTTGTGTTAACATCTTTTATATTTTTAATAAGCCCCTCGTCTGTTTGTTGAAAATAGCAAGAAAGAAAATGGTGTGGGTGTGGGAGTCACTGCCCTCTGACTGCCTACTGAACAGCAATTTCCCCTTTTCTTGCTTGTTAACAGAATCCTGATCTGTGTTTCTGGGGAGGTGGGCCCAGAACCGTTGTGTGAATAATGATTGACCTCAGCTAATGGTTCTCATGGAGTGATTGATTTTGCCTCCCAGAGGACATCAGCAATGTCTGGAGACATTTCCAGTTGTCACTACTTGAGAGGAAGCACGATCTGCCTCTAGAAGGGAGAGACCAGGGATGCTGCTGCTCAATATCCTATAATGCACAGAACAGCTTCTACGACAAAGAGTTATCCCACCAAAAATGTCAGTAGTGCCAAGGTTGAGAGAACCTGCTGTACGGTAATCAGTGTGGTCCTAATCTCCCTGTCAGTGACTGATTCAACTCACATAATAATCTTATGGGAGTGTGATGTAATTCTAGCCAATAAAATGCAATGGGAAGTTGGCTGAGATACTTCTGAAAAAAATGTTCTCTTACCCCTAAAAAGAGACATTCATTTTCTGTTGAAATGCATTACTTTCCTAAATAAAATCATATTTGCCAACAACGAGAAAAAGAGAAACATGCAAGAAACCATCTGTTTGCTGCTAGATGCCATTGTGTCTGCAATGTGGTGTCTAGAACTATGGCTGTCATCTTGGAACCATGAGAGGAGTTAGCTGAAGAAACAGGAGGATGGCAAAGCGGAAGGATGGAAGTTACCTGAGACTGAGGACATCAGTGCACCTCTGATTTAACCCATCCTTGAGACTTCTTGTTATATGAGATAATAAATTCCATTGCTATTTAAGTCATGCATAGGGCTTTAAAAAATTTTATAGCTGAAAACATCCTGATATATATTTTATATTTTTATTTGATATGTGGAAGAGAAAATAAAATATGGGAGGAAAGACACTAACCTCCTTTGGGGACAAGCTCTACAATTGTCCAGTAATAAAGTAATTTTGCTTTGCTGTGCTTCCAGAATGATCTTAAACTTATGATACCAGAAGTTGATAAAATCAGTGCGGGAAACAGTCTGTCTATTAATGCATAAGATTGTGTTATTTAAGTAAATGAGTAGGCACTCATGTGACATTTTGAAATCTTCAAGAAAATGACATTTTCCAGTCATTGAAATTTAATTTGGGGGAGCCTGCAGTATTAGCATGAGACCAGCCAGCCTGTCCTTATTCTTCTCAAGCCGTAGCACATCTAATTCACAGGCACCTGCTACAGCAAAGGAAGAGCTGCCTGGCTAAAATAACCTAGTTACATCAGCCTACTAAAAATGGCCCTGGGGATAGATTTTGCTCAGCATTGAGTTCTTTGAACAACAACAAAAAAACCCAGCAACTTATTCTGCAGTTTTAGGGTTTGCTGACATTTTTTTACCAGGCATAACTATGCTTTGATCGCCAAGTCTTACTTTGAAATACCAAATACAACTTTTCAAAAAGTGGAGCTTGGGTATCAAGATTTCATTACCAAAAAAAAAAAAAAAAAGCATTTGTTTTGTTAATTAGTATTGAACTTGAATAGGGGTGCCTTCAGATACTTTCCTTGGAAAAGTTTATGGTGATTTGGCTTTTTTTCTTTTTTTGAGATGGAGTCTCACTCTGTCGCCCAGGTTGGAGTGCAGTGGCATGATCTCGGCTCACTGCAACTTCTGCTGCCCAGGTGCAAGCAATTCTCCTGCCTCAGCCTCCCAAGTAGCTGGGATTACAGGTGCCTACCACCGTGCCTGGCTAATTTTTGTAGTTTTAATAGAGACGGGGTTTCACCATCTTGGCCAGGCTGGTCTTGAACTCCTGACCTCGTGATCCACCTGCCTCTACCTCCCAAAGTGCTGGGATTACAGGCGTGAGCCACCGTGCCAGGCCGATTTGGCTTTTTTTTTTAATGTACCATTACATGGGCTCGATCATGCCACTATATTATAGTTCACTGTCACTGACAAAGAATCCCACCGACCTTTCATAGCAACTCACGCCTTGGCCCTTCTTAAGACTGCTGAGTTATACATGTTTTTGTGTGCCTTCAGCAAGACACACTCTGAACAGTAATGCCTACATGTATCACTAAAGTCAGTTGAGCCTTTTTGTCCTTTCTCTTGATGTCCCTCCCCTCAGCAAAGCCAAAGTGTACCTTCAAAGTAGCATAAGGACGACCTTATAAAATTACTGAAGGTGTGAGCATCTCATTGCTCCTCCTGGTTCAGAGCTATTCTGGTTTTCTCATCTTGGAGCTGACATTTTCACACCCAGATTATATGCTCCTTAATGCCCCATTGCTCGTGTGGCTTCTGCCATCTGTTACTTTTACTATTGCTGCACTTTTCTAGTTTTCTGTGTTTCTTTCTCTCTCCTGCCTCTGTCCCTACCATGTCTCCAATATATTTTGACTTTCTTTCCAATAGGCTTGACTTCTATAGTCATCACTAGCCAAGAAGACTCCTGTTGATCTGCACATGATATCCCTCTGGTCTCTGCATGTCGAGTATAGATCTGAATCCTCTCCCTTTCTCAACTATTTCCTCCATTCCTTGCTACTCAGGGGTTGCTTTTGCATGGATGCAAGCATTTTCTTTTTTACATTTTTCAGTACTGGCAAAACCCTAGAGTTCTGTCCTCTGAATAATGCTAATATGTGTGGTAATGGCTGAGTACGGGTGCTTATGCCTGTAATCCCAGCACTTTGGAAGGTCTAGAAGAAAGGATTGCCTGAGCCTAGGAGTTCAAGACCAATCTGGGCAACATAAGGAGACCCCATCTCTACAAAAAAACAGAAAAAGTTAGCTGGGCATGGTGGTGTGTGCCTGTAGTCCCAGATACTTGGGAGGCTGAGGTTGGAGGACTGCTTGTACCCAGGAGTTCGGAGTTGCAGCGAGCTATAATTGCACCACTGCACTCCAGCTTGGGTGACAGATTGAGACCCTGTTTCTAAAAAAAACAGTGTGGTCACTAGCTCCATTTTTAAGTTCATTAAATCCTTCTAAAAGATACCCTAAATATGTTTCCACAGCTGTGTTATTCTGTGTGTTGGCACATCCAATTCTTTTTTTTTCTTTCTTTCTTTTTTTGAGACAGAGTCTCACTCTGTTGCCCAGGCTATGGCGCAGTCTTGGCTCACCACAACCTCCACCCCCCGGGTTCAAGCAATTCTCCTGCCTCGGCCTCCTGAACAGCTGGGACTACAGGCACGCACCACCATGCCTGGCTAATTTTTGTATTTTTAGTAGAGACGGGGTTTCTCTATGTTGGCCGGGCTGGTCTCGAATCCCTGACCTTGTGATCTGCCCACCTCGGCCTCCCAAAGTGTTGGGATTACAGGCATGAGCCACTGTGGCCAGTCGGCACATCTAATTCTTAATTTCCTGCTTTAAGGAAGAAGTTGAGTTCTGATAAATAAAAGCCCTATTGGAACATCACAGGAAAAAAAAAGAAACGTGGAGTTTTTCAAGCTCCAAATTTTTTTTTTTTTTTTTTTTTTTTTTTTTTTTTTTTTTTTTTTTTTTGAGACAGAGTCTCGCTGTGTCACCAAGGCTGGAGTGCAGTGGCATGATCTCGGCTCACTGCAAGCTCCACCTCCTGGGTTCATGCCATTCTCCTGTCTCAGCTTCCTGAGTATCTGGGACTACAAGCGCCTGCCACCACGCCCGGCTAATTTTTTGTATTTTTAGTAGAGACGGGGTTTCACTGTGTTAGCCAGGATGGTCTCAATCTCCTGACCTTGTGATCCGCCCGCCTTGGCCTCCCAAAGTGCTGGGATCACAGACGTGAGCCACCGCGCCCGGCCTCAAGCTCCAAAATTATTGGCTGAGCCATCCTTCTTTCAAGAGCCTATACAAAGTATAAAATGAGTAAAGTTGGTACTCTTTGCCTCTTTCAATTCCACCCTTGTGCTTCTCCTGGGTGGCTGTCAAGCCGTCCACAGAAGACACAAGCACTGTGATGCACACCAACATGTTCCTATCCACCTACTGCAATGTCATCCCCATGACTTCTTCCCTCACTCTCTAAACAAATTATTCCCAAGATCTATGATTGTGTGGTATACTTTGTTTCCATGTTTGCTATTTCATTTAAAACATTTTAATGTAATTTTTGCATAGAGCTACCCCTCTCCCTACGTGAGCTCATTAAGGGCATACGCTACTGATTTATTGAATCAGTGAGAGCATGAATAATCAATGAGAACAATTTCATTTACTACATCGCACTAGTCAGAGACAAAAATACTTCTTCATTAAGTGCAGTGATATTTAAATTGCCACATTTGTCGATATTACTTAAATGGAACAAAATTAAAGAGTATGACCCTCCCTAAAGGCCATAGCTTTGTGATCCTTTCCTGAATGGTTAACTGGTCTTCACTACCTGAATGTGCTGGAGTGAATCTTATTGGTCTTTCCAAATGCTGACATTTTTCTTGGTGCCTTTTCAAGGGTAAGATGACTTACATGTTCTTTTCAGGGAGTTTGATTTCAAATGTTAGCAGATTGGATCTTATGATCATGGATGGGACTAAAATTTGCACATTGTTATCAAAGATAAATTATATGAATCTGAGGCTAGGCACAGTGGCTTGTGCCTGTAATCCCAATGCTTTAGAAGGACAAGGCCGGAAGATCACTGTAGGCCAGGAGTTTGAGACCAGTCTGGGCAACATAGCAAAACCCTATCTCTAAAAAAAAAAACTTTTTTTTTTTTTTTTGAGATGGAGTCTCACTCTGTTGCCCAGCTGGAGTGCAGTGGCGCGATCTCGGCTCACTGCAAATTCCGCCTTCCAGGTTCACGCCATTCTCCTGCCTCAGCCTCCCAAGTAGCTGGGACTATAGGCGTCTGCCACCACACCCGGCTAATGTTTTGTATTTTTAGTAGAGACAGGGTTTCACCGTGTTAGCCGGATGGTCTCCATCTCCTGACCTTGTGATCCCCCCACCTCGGCCTCCCAAAGTGCTGGGATTACAGGCGTGAGCCACCGTGCCCAGCCTACAAAAAAATTTTTTTAAGTAGCAGGGCATGTTAGCACACCCGGTAGTCTGAGCTACTTGGAAGGCTGAGGGAGAGGACTTCCTGAGCCCAGGAGCTCCAGACCAGCCTGGGTAACATAGCGAAACCCCATCTCTACAAAAAATTCAAAAATTAGCCAGGCATGGTGGCACGTGCCTGTAGTCTCAGCTACTAGGGAGGCTGAAGTGGGAGGGTCACTTGAGCCTGGGAGACCAAGGCTGCAGTGAGTTGTGATCACACCACTGCACTGCAGCCTGGGTGACAGAACGAGATTCTGTCTCAAAAAAAAAAAATTTAGCCAGGCATGATGGCATGCACCTGTGTTCCCGGCTACTTGGGAGGCTGAGGTGGGAGGATCACTTGAGCCCAGAAGGCTGGGGCTGCAGTGAGCCATGTTCATGCCACTGCGCTTTAGCCTAGGTGACAGAATGAGACCTTGTTTCAAAATAAATAAATAGAAACACAATTTAATATTCATCTAAGTGACAATTGAATCTGACAACTTTTTTTTTTTTAGCAATAGAGATCAAAGCAAAAAACCTGACAACATTTTAGTCCAGTCTGAGTACCCTTTTATTTGATTCCCTGTCAGTCTTATGGAACTGTTGGTAAAATCTAAATCCAGAGCCGGACTCACCAGTACCTAATTATTTTTTAAAAGCTGTTTTCAAATACTTAGGAAAATGCAAACTATTTTTCCCTACATGTTATTTTCCCCTATTCACTGGGGAAAAAACAGAGAAAGGGCCAGAAAACGTTTTGTTCATGTGATAAAAGCAAATTGCAAAACAACATACACTATATGCTACCATTTATACAAATCTTAAAAACATACAAATCACACACACACACACACACAACAATACTTGGTATTGCTTATGGACAGCTACAATTGCAATAAAAGCCTAAAGACTTGAATGAAAAATACCCAAAACAACTTCAGAATAATAGTTACCCCTGGGGAGAAAGGAAGGGGGAAAGAATTGGAATGGGGAACAAAAGAGCTTCAATTTTATCCATAACATCATATTTAAGAAAGAAAATATGTGAACAAAATATGGTGAATCTGTGGATGTTTGTAAAATTACTCTGATATGTTTTGCATCTTGGATATATTTCATAAAAGTAACAAGTAAATGCAAAATTTTCACTTGAAAATTTTAGAAGAAATTGTGATGTGAATACCTTTGAGAAGAAAACCAATAAACTTATTAATTACCTCTAGGTAATATTGACATGAAACAAAAAACCTTAGATTCATTCTTATTTTCTGCTCTTATCCCAAAGCATTTGTGAAACATAGACACTATGAGCAAAACATTTAAAAGCCTTACTATATAAGACACAATTCGTTGTTAAGTGGAAAAAGTGAAGCTATGACTTCTACCTCTATTTATGGGCATGACTGCTCTATTTTTCCACTGAGAAGACAATGACAGATCCTAGGCATTTATAAGACACATGGAATTTGAAGTCTAGGGGCGGGCAAATGCTTCTGTAATGCTGTAAAGAGCATACACGGAAATGGCAATGAGAGGATATCAAAGTTCTTCTCTCACCCCTAATCGTCCTTCTGTCAGTTGCTTTTCTAATTGGCTCCATACTCTTGAAAGGGGAGTTCCGTGACCCCCCTCACTGGACGTGCGACAGGGGTGTGTCTCCTTATGGGAGGGGGAGCACGCAGACAGGCAGGTGCAGGAGCTGGGGTGAGCGCTTTTGGACTCCAGCCCCGTGGTAGGATCTAGGGGTGGGTGCCTGCAACTCCTGAAGCCCCAGTGGGCATGTTACAGTGCTCTTTTAACTCTGCCATCCACAGACAGCTTAAGTGTTAACCAGTTTGGTGCCCTCTTGGTACCCGAGTTCTTGTCTGGCATCCAGGAATAATCAGGTCACATGGACAAACTGAAGGATGGTAAATGCAGAGGATTTTATTGCCAGATGGAAGTGACTCTCAGCAGAATGAATGGAGAGCTGGAAAGAGGATGGAGTGGGAAGATGATCTTGCCATGGAGTTCAGCCATCCCGCGGCCGATCTCCTGTCCAACCATCCCCAGCCAAACTTCTCTCGATGTTTAAACGTTTCTTCTCTTCTCTCCTTTTCTTCTGCGCCACGTCACTCTTTTGTTCCTCTGCTCTTCTGTTCATCTGCCCATGGAGCCTGGGGTTTGGGGTTTATATGGGTACAGGATGGGGGGCGTGGCGAGCCAAAAGGCAACATTTGGGCATGAAAACAGGAATGCCTGTTTTCATTTAGGGCCATGGGTTTCCAGGCTTGGGGGTGGGGCCTTTGCCAGGGAACTGCCCTCTTCTACCCATTATTTCCCTGGCTCCTGTCCGTATCACTCTCAGAATGTGTACACAAAGCAAAGAGATACATGGCTGACCTGTTACAAAACAGTACCATTCAATGACCAAGCACAGTGGAGGGCCCAGGGAGCCCAGAAATACATAAGGAGAAATGCACAGGATCCCAGCCTTTCTTTATGGATGTACGGCAAAGTCTGTGGTCACACCACATCAAGTGCCCAAATTCTTGATCCATATGCTTCATGCAAAATAAATTGCAAATATATTGTTAGGGCTAATGAAGCCTCAGCAGGCTCTAAACCAAAAGCTGAATAATTATTAAAACCTTTTATTTTTGCCTAAAAAGTGTAAAAGTCTTGTGAGAAAAAGAAAAGGCAGCACTTATTTTAAGGGAGTTAGTGCCAGAGACCTATGTCAAAAGCACCACCCAACATAAAGAAATCATTCTGGGATAATATTAGATACCTGATGAGAAGGAGAGCTAGTAACACCCAAGTACACCCAGAGGGCTTTTGCTATCTGAGAACACCCTGGGTTCTGTGCAAGGCATTCTACAACCTTTTCCCATGCTAGTCTTTACTTGGCTCAGGGGAGTAGATGGCAACTTAGAACTCAAGGTAGATTTGTTTTTCCTTAAAGAAATGTTAAGGTAACATCTAAAGGCCTCTTCTACAACAAACAGATCAAAGGCTCGTTGAAAGCATTTACAGACAGTGGTTCACAACCTTAGCTGCATTTTACAATCACCTAGGGAGCTTAGGAAAAGTAGGATGCATAGTGACAGCCCCAGAGCAACTGAGTTAGAATCTCTGGGAGGAGGAGGCCGGGCGGGGTGGCTCACGCTTGTAATCCCAGCACTTTGGGAGGCCGAGGCGGGCGGATCACCAGGTCAGGAGATCGAGACCACGGTGAAACCCCGTCTCTACTAAAAATACAAAAAATTAGCTGGGCGTGGTGGTGGGCGCCTGTAGTCCCAGCTACTCGGAGAGGCTGAGGCGGGAGAATGGCGTGAGCCCGGGAGGCGGAGCTTGCAGTGAGCCGAGATTGCGCCACTGCACTCCAGCCTGGGCGACAGAGCGAGACTCCATCTCAAAAACAAACAAACAAACAAAGAATCTCTGGGAGGAGGAGCCCAGGCATGGGTGATTTTGATGAGCAATGAAGAATTACTGCCAAAGGGACAGGGAGTGCTGGCCAAAGTGCTGGTCTTGGGGATGGGGGTGGGCTATGCAGGGAAGCTTGATTTATATCACGTTTGCCTATTTCATGGTGTAAATACTCCCATCGTGGCCAATTTCAAGCTACTAATGTGAAGCTGGGAAGAGATGCGCATAATCTGCTCTCACTAGCACCTGAGTGCTAGCTCCAGCACACCACAGTCAGGAGCTTTTGATGACGAAGTTACAGTAAGGGATGGAAAGGCAACATAGCATGTCCTGGTGCTCTTCTGTCCCCTCTATAACATCTCACCCCTGACAGGAGGATGAGAGAAGAATCAACTGGAACCAGCGGCTCCCAGGTCAGGTAGGAAGGTGAGCCAAAAGAAGATCCCAAGTGTCTGTTAGTGTGAAGGACACCAAGACAAGGTCTCTCTTGCTCCTGCAGAAGATCCACATTGAGATGGAGTTGGCCTCCTGAGGAAGGGAGCCTTTCTGTGGGATCCTGACCCAACAAGGGCAGCATATGATTCATACAAGATGCTGAGCCCTGCATCTCCATGACAGTATAGTTGAATGTTCCTTTTTCCTGGGGATCTGGTCATCCAGAGGATTCCCTAGTGATCCTCTTGGGCCTCTACCAAATATCCCATTTGGAATATAAGGATTCTTTTCCAGACATCTGAATGCATGCATTTTCTCCTCTTAAATTATCAGGGTTTCTCTCAACCAACACAGCTCCCAGCTCATTATCATAAGCCTTTCTTTTATAGGTAATAAGCTAGCTTTGATAATAGCCAGCTTTTCTTTTGGATTTTTCTGAAAGAATTTGGTTTCTATTTTATAGGTGTTCAGCTCTTTACATGTATGACTTGATCTTTACATCTGCTTTCAAAAGATTCTTCTCTGTATTTACAGGGCAAACTTTCTCTGAATTGTTTTTTCAGTGAAAATTTATTTTTTTCCTTGATGCAATTCTGAAAGAACTTAAAGTTTCTGCCAAAGCTTTGGCCTCTCCCTTCCTGTTTTGTTGTTGTTTTGTTGTTTGTTTCCTGCAATGACACGTACTCATTTGGAGACTTTTAAGATGACCTTTAAGTGTGCCAATTAATTTACCTTCTTTCAGTAAGTGTACATTTGGTTTCTTTTTGCTTCAAGAGGTTTTTGTTTTTTGTTGGTTTTTTTTTGTTTTGTTTTTTGTTTTTTGAGACAGACTCTGGCTCTGTCGCCCAGGCTGGAGTGCAGTGGTGCGATCTCGGCTCACTGCAAGCTCCACCTTCCAGGTTCACGCCATTCTCCTGCCTAAGCCTCCCGAGTAGCTGGGACTACAGGCGCCTGCCACTACACCTGGCTAATTTTTTGTATTTTTAGTAGAGACAGGGTTTCACCGTCTTAGCCAGGATGGTCTCCATCTCTGGACCTCGTGATCTGCCCGCCTCGGCCTCCCAAAGTGCTGGGATTACAGGCCTGAGCAACTGTGCCCGGCCAAGAGGTTTTAAATAATTAATGTATCAGTACCAATCCATTTATTCAAGCTCCTTTTGGTTTATCTTCATTATATCCAATTGTAAGTTCCCACCATCTAGGCTTGCTTCTTCAAGAACGGCAGCCTAATCTCCCACTTTTAGCACATGTTCACCCAGAGGCTTGCTTTTTATCATTTAGTGCTTGTCCCCTGTGGCTGGGTGCAGTGGCTCATGACTGTAATCCCAGCACTTTGGGAGGCCGAGGCAGGAGGATCACTTGAGCCCAGGAGTTTGTAGACCAGCCTGGGCAATATAGGGAGACCCTGTCTCTACAAAAAATTTAAAAATGAGCCAGACGTGTGGGTGCACAGCTGTAGTCCAGCTACTTGGGAGGCTTAAGTGGGAGGATCACTTGAACTGGGGAAGTAGAGGCTACAATGAGCCAAGATTGCACCATTGCACTCCAGCCTGTGCAACAGAGCAAGACCATGTCTCAAACACAAACAAACAAAAAGCCTTGTCTCGTGTGCAATTTAGAGTTTCTAATTTTTTTTTCTGTTAGATAAGGTAATTTACTCTCCCATTCCACTTTTCGCTTTATGTTTCCTTTTTTTTTGTTATGTTTTGAGACAGAGTCCCGCTCTGTCACTCAGGCTGGAGTGCAGTGATGCATCTTGGCTCACTGCAACCTCTGTCTCCCGGGTTCAATCATTCTTCTGCCTTAGCCTCCCGAGTAGCTGGGATTACAGGCGTGTGCCACCAGGCCTGGCTAATTTTTTGTATTTTTTTTTTTTTCAGTAGAGATGGGGTTTCGCTATGTTGGCCAGGCTGGTCTCGAACTCCTGGACTGAAGTGATCCACCCGCCTCAGCCTCCCAAAGTGCTGGGATTATGGGATTACACTGTTAACAATGGACACCACCAGGTCCAGCCCTTTACGTTTTCTTGAAAACCGGAATTTTCATCCAAAGTATCTTTTAGTGCTTCTGAATTTGTTTTCATTCTTGTCATTTATTTTGAAAGCCGTTTTGGTTGCAGCTACTTGAAGTTGTACGTGTTTTGATGCATCTTCTAAAGACTGAATCTTTCTTTTAATGTCAGTCATACCTCAACTTGTTTTAAATGCTCAGATTTCTCTTCTATCAGTCCTTTTCTCAAACTCTTTATTTTAAGCCCAAGAAAAGAGTTGAAAATTTCCAGCTCTTTATTAATGGCCTCTAGTTTTTCTATTTTCGATCATTTGTTCTCAAATGTGACTTGTGTTAAAATTATTCAAGGTCTCTCAATTCCTTTTTTTTTTCTTCTTGAAGTGGATTCTTTATGTTGCCTTATTAGTGGGACCACTGATGAAATTTAATGAGATTTCAGGATTAGATACCACTAATTACCAATGTTAATTCCCTGATTTTTTTTGTGATTAAATAGGAGAGTGTTCTACGTAAACCCCCGAAAATATCTGGGGGTGGGTGATAGGGCATCACAAATAGTGATTACTCCCAAACAGTTTAAGATTTGTTTTGTTTGGTTTTTGTTTGTTTTGTTTGTTTTGTTTTGTTTTTGAGACAGAGTCTCACTCTGTCACCCAGGCTGGAGTGCGGTGATGCAATCATGGCTCACTGAAACTTCTGCCTCCCAGGCTCAAGCGATTCTCCTGTCTCAGCCTCCCGAGTAGCTGGGATTACAGGCATGTGCCTCTACACCCAGCTAATTTTTGTATTTTTAGTAGAGACGGGGTTTCACCATGTTGGCCGGGCTGGTCTTGAACTCCTGACCTCAAGTGACCCGCCTGCCTCAGCCTCCCAAAGTGCTGGGATTACAGGCGTGAACCACTGTGCCCAGCCAATATTTTTTTTAAAAAGGTTTCTGGCCGGCGCAGTGGCTCATGCCTGTAATCTCAGCACTTCGGGAGGCCGAGGTGGGTGGATCACAAGGTCAGAAGACCATCCTGGCTAACACGGTGAAACCCTGTCTCTACTAAAAATACAAAAAAATTAGCTGGGCGTGGTGGCATGCACCTGTAGTCCCAGCTACTCGGGAGGCTGAGGCAGGAAAATCACTTGAACCCAGGAGGTGGAGGTTGCAGTGAGCTGAGATCGCACCACTGCTCTCCAGCCTGGGCGACAGAGTGAGACTCCGTCTAAAAAAAAAGGTTTCTGTACTGCACTTGCAACTTTAGTGTAAGTTTCAGGTTAAAAAAAAAAAAAAAGTGATCTTTTTTTTTTAGTGCAGTGTTTAGGTTCCCAGCAAAATTAAGCGGAAAGTACAGAGAGTTCCCATATACCCCCGTTCCCACATATGCACAACCCCGACCACTATCAACATCCCACACTACAGTGATACATTTGTTACAACTGATGAACCTACACTGATACATAATTATCCCCCAAGGTCCATAGTTTACATTAGGTCTCACTCTTGGTGTTATATATTCTTTGGGTTTTGAAAAATGTTTAATGGAATGTATCCACCGTTGCAGTATTGTACAGAATAGTCTCACTGCCCTAAAAATCCTCTGTGCCCTGACTATTCACACCCCTTCCTCCAATCCCTGGTAACCACTCATCTTTTTACCATCTCCATAATTTTGCATTTTCTAGAATGTCATATACTTGGAATCATACAGTATTTAGCCTTTTCTTTCCTTTTTTTTTTTTTTGAGACAGTCTCTGTCACCCTGGCTGGAGTGCAGTGGCACAATCTTGGCTCGCTACAACCTCCGCCTCCCAGGTTGAAGCAATTCTCCTCTCTCAGCCTCCCAAGTAGGTGAAATTACAGGTGCCCGCCACCATGCCTGGCTAATTTTTGTATTTTTAGTAGAGACGAGGTTTCACCATGCTGGCCAGGCTGGCCTCGAACTCCTCACCTCAGGTGATCTGCCCACCTCAGCCTCCCAATGTGCTGGGATTACAGGTGTGAGCCACCGCTCCCAGCCATAGTGGCCTTTTTTAAATTCTTCTGAATGAGGTTAAGATTGTAAAATATTTAATGTCTTTCTCCAGAAGGGCAAAAGTGGCCAGTTATTTGTCTACTTGCATAAAGTAGACTTCTAATAATTAGAAATATGACTAGGAATACCGCCATTTTCCACAGCAATCCATGAGGACCTGGGCCTGGGATGAGGTACCTGGTTATGCTGCCACCACCTGGCACAGTGTCCCCAGGACAGGTGTGACACAGAGCATCATCACCATCACTCTGAAACCCTCAGGTTGCCAGGACACTGCCAGCCACATCAGATGCAGAGAGCACCAGCAAGCATTGCACCTAGAACCAAACCAGCAGCTGGCACCAGGCACAGACCTCAGTGGAAGCAGGGGAGGGAAGCCCATAAAACGCTGGCCAAAAGCTCCTCCTCTCCTGAGTACATATTTCATTCCGAGGCCATGAGGGCCTTATTCTGCCACAAAGGTCAAAGAAAACTCCCCATTCTAAGCTCCCTCCTTGATTTTTGTCTAGCCTTTGAATGTGAATGGGGCAATTTACTGGAAGAATCATACAAATGGTTTCAACTTACTTCGCTACTTTTAACTTTAAAAAGCTAAGGACAAGGCGGGGTGCGGTGGCTCATGCCTATAATCCCAGCACTTTGGGAGGCCGAGGAGGGCGGATCACAAAGTCAGGAGTTCGAGACCAGCCTGGCCAATATGGTGAAACCCTGTCTCCACTAAAAATTCAAAAAAAAAAAATTAGCCGGGCATGGTGGCGCATGCCTGTAATCCCAGCTACTCAGGAGGCTGAGGCAGGAGAATTGCTTGAACCCGGGAGGCAGACGTTGCAATGAGCCAAGATCTCGCAACTGCACTCCAACCTGGGCGACAGAGCAAGACTCTATCTCAAAAAAAAAAAAAAAGCTAAGGACGAAGCAAGTGGTACTTTCAAAGTCTTCACATTTCTAGAATGTGGAGTCCAACTGTGATCAAGGAAATAATTAATAATTCTCGCATGATTCCTGCATGTAGGGTGAAATGTTTGATGACAGAAGCCCTTCAGGTTGCTACTGTTCAAAATAATAATCTGAGGGGGTATTGAGTGCTGGAGGGATCTCCTCTCTCTCACAAAGGCAAGAGTATTGGGCCACCTGAACATCTTTTCAATGTGGCACCTGAAAAGTGCCACAGTCTCCAGTCCTGGAGCCACGACTGGTCCAGTTCAATGAGTAGCTCTGTCTTGTTAACAATAAAACTAGCTCAGCTGGGGATTGGTTGATTTTAACTGGGTAGGGATGAGTAAGTTTGCTGACCTCAGCTGGCTTTGCTCATGTGTCCCAGGGTTACCTGGGGGTCAGCTGATCTGGGCTAAGCTGGGCAGCTCTTCTAATCTCAGCTGGACTTGCTCATGTGTTTTGGGGTCAGCAGGGGGGTCAGCTGATGTAGGCTGGGCTGGGCAAGCTCAATGTATCTCTGGGTCAGCTGGGAGTCAGTTGATGTAGGCTGGCCCCAGCTATGCACTGGGACCTGCCTTACCTGTCTCTCATCCTCCTCCTAAAACAACAGGAGAGCTCACTCCTGTCTTCCCTTGGCTATAGCAGAGGCATAAGAAAGCCTTTGGAGGGTAATGATCCAATCTGCATTTTGAAACATTTTCTCTGGCTGCAGGATGTCAGCAACTATTTTGATGGCCGTTTCTCTCCATGAAGTCCTCATCCTCAGGGAAACAAAAGTTATCTGGAACTGGGATATAGAGTAAGTGCAGATGTGCATGTCCGTTGCTTCTTTCGTTTCTGTGGTTCACTTCACCAGCTCCAGAACCACACCATCTTTGCCAGGATCTGCACCTGCAAAATGCAGGCCCTGTACTCTCCCTCCTTCTCCATGTAACTCCATCTTGAAACAAATGCTTGAATCTAGTTAGTGGAATCTACATCACTCGTATGCACCCTAACAAGAAGGAAATCTTGGAAAGGGAGTTTGGGGTTCTACATCGAGAAGGCAGGATTTCTACTGAGGAACTATGACAATGAAGAGAGACTATTTGGAAGATTTCGGGTAGCTGCAAATGACAGATGTTCATGACAGTTGCCGTACTTGTCTCATGTGATCTGGCTACTCAGGACAAAGCTGCTCATCTATAGACTGGACATAAAACAAAGCATTGCCATTTAAGACGGCTTGTAGCAGAACTCTGCCCAATAGGAACAGAGAAGGATAAACTGGCCCAATTTAATCCTCTTCCAGGGAATCTGAAAGTGAGACATACAAAGAGGGTCAGCAGTGAGCAGGCAGAGAAAGTCAGGTTACAAGAATGGGAGTCAGACAAAAGTAGGAAGCAGAGCGACATCGTCATCTGAGTCAGATGCGATAGTTACAAAACCTGTTATGGTGTCACTACATTTGCCACAGTATCTGGACTAAGATTCTAATTTCACGTGGAGCCTGATGTAGAACTCCCACCACATCAGACTTGAAAACATCTCTGCTCTTGTAATCTATAAAGATCCAACCCACCTTACCCACTAGAAAAGATAAAACACAATATAAAGCAGCAAATTCTATGTCTAAAGGTTGCCCACCAGATTTGAGCTCCTAAGGGGGCCATGTGTGGTTAATTTGTGTATCACGCCCAAGCATCTAGTACTTTTGGGACGCACTCAGGAGATGGTCGTTGAAAATTGAAATGAGGGTTTTAGCAATAAAACCCTCATTTTTATGCTATGGGATTCAGAGTAGAGAACAATCACTGTTATAACTGTAGTGCACTACATATGCTGGGTTTATCCTCTCACCACGGATCCATAATCTGCCTTTCCTCTGCCCTCCTCTGTATCTTACAAGGATGATTTCCAAGGACTGCATGCCCTGTCCTCCCTTATTCTGTGGCTTCTTATCGGGAATGGCCACAGAGAAGCACTACTCCTGGTAATGGGAAGAGGGAAAGAGGAATTGGTCTCCTACCACCCTCTATGGCCACAGCTACCGCCAGGTTGTCTCTTTTCCACAGCTCTAGCTGCCCAGTCTCTGGTGACACTGTGTCTTTCCCTTGTCTCTGCAGGCCTGCAGTGGTAATAGATTTTAGCTGTCATTAATCCCTGGATACTTTACTAGCCTTTGATGGGTCTCTCAATCCTGCCCACCCCTCTGAAAATAGTCCCTCTATTAAACTCTTCAGTGAAACCCATTAAGTGTGTCATCTATTTCTAGCCAGCACCCTGACTGATACATTGTATTCATATTCCAAAAAGGAGGGAATAGTTCTGTACTTGTCCCCAAGTAGTCTTACTACCTGACCTTACCAAGTAGGGCAAGTTCACACAGTCTGAAAGAATGTACAAAACAGCCTTTTGCTTCTAGCACTGGAGATACAGGAGTGATTCCTCTGTTTCTTCTAGTAGTTTCTACTCCCCCAGATTCTCTCACTGAGGCCAGGTCTCAGCCTCTCCTTCTCCCATCCCCTTCACAGTGAAGCCTCCTCCCCTGTAATCTCTCTCTCTCTCTCTCCCTCCCTCCCTCCTCTCTCTCTCTCTTTAGTCTCTCTTTCTCTTGACTCCAGGGACCCTCTGCTCCTGGTGCTGACTGTCAGTCTTTGGACCTGGTCTGGTTTTTCCAGATGGGGTTGGGGTTTCCAATACTGGAAGCTCAAGGTAGAAGGATAAAAAAGAGGCCATCTTGGTGGTCTGCCCTCAGGTTGTGGTGTCTATAAAATAATCAGATGGTTTTAACAGGTAAGATTAAACATCCTGTAGGTATTTCATGCATTTGCTGGAAGGTGTGCTAGATGGCTGGGTGTCTTTGATTAGGTTGACTCTAGGAAGAGAAAGGGAAAAAGTGGAGAGCAGATGGGGATCTTACCACCTTAGGAACTATTTCTTTGAGGCTGGGTGCAGTGGCTCATGCCTATAATCCCAGCACTTTGGGAGGCTGAGGTGGGCAGATCACAAGGTCAGGAGTCTGAGATCAGCCTTGCCAATGTGGTGAAACCCTGCCTCTACTAAAAATACAAAAATTGACTGGACGTGGTGGCCTGCACCTGTAATCCCAGCTATTTGGGAGGCTGAGGCAGGAGAATCGCTTAAACTGGGAAGCAGAGGTTGCAGTGAGCCATATCACACCATTGCACTCCAGCCTGGGCATGGCAGTGAGACTCCATCTCAAAAAAGAAAACAAAAAGCCAAAGGAAAAACAAAGAAACTGACTTGGGCTGAGCTTTGAAAAAGAGATAAAAGTAAGCTGGGTGTGGTGGCTCACACCTGTAATTCCAGCACTTTGGGAGGCTAGGATGGGTGGATCACTTGAGTTCAGGAGTTTGAGACCAGCCTGGACAACATGGTGAAATTCCATTTCTACAAAAAATACAAAAATTAGCCAGGCATGAAAATCAGCATGGCACAGTCCTGTTGTCCCAGCTACTCAAGAGGCTGAGGTGGAAAGATGGCTTGAGCCTGGGAGGCAGAGGTTACAGTGAGCTGAGATCATGCCACTTCACTCCAGCCTGGGTGACAGAGCGAGACATGAGACCCTGTCTCAAAATATAATAATAATTGAAAAAGAGATAAGATTAAACACATAAGAGGACAGAGGGCATTTCACAAAGAGGGAGCAGAGAAGGTGAGCAAATATAGCATTTGGGAAGAAATTGGTATACCACTTTGTCCAGTTGATGTAAACAAGTAGGGGGAGATGGGTTTGGAGAGCTAAGTAAAGAACGAATTTGGGGGCCTTAAGTGCTAGGATAAGAGATTTAAGAAGTCTTTAAAGGTTCTTAGCAGGGCAATTTTTCATAATTCACACATAAAATGAGTTGTAAGGGTAGATAAAATGACAAGTTAAAAAATAAACACACTTATTCAGATGTGAGATTGTGAAGGGCTATGTCCTAGTAGTGGTCCTTGAAAAGTTTATAGAAGAAACTACACTTTGCTTATGGGCTAAATGTGGTAGAAAAGGAAAAGTAGAAGATAAGAATGACCTCTAAGTTTTAAAATTGAGAGATTGAGAGAATGACATGCTTAGGTAAGAACAGAAAAACTTAGAGACAGCTATTAATAGTTTTGGATGAAAGATTTCAGTTTGAGGTGTACTGCCTTTAGATCACTACAGTGCTTCCTAGTGGAGTTGGAAATGGAGGCCTGAAACACAGTAAGGATTGGAGACAATTGCAAAGGTGATTATTTGAGGTTATGAGTGAGTGACACCTCTGAGAAAGACTTCACATTAAATCTGTGGGTCAAGAACTAAGCTTCGTCATTTGCAACAGCATGGATTTACCTGGAGGACGTTATATTAAGTGAAATAAGCCAGGCACAAAAAGAAATACCACATGATCCATTCATATGTGGATTCTAAAAATTTGGAATACCGAGAAGCAAGAGTGTAGTCTGATGATTGCCAGAGCTGGGGAGGGAAATGGGGAGATGTTGGTCAGAGGACACAAACTTTCAATTGCAAGGTAAAAAATTTGGGGAATCTACTGTAGAGCACAGTGACTATAATTAATAAAACTGTATTGCATAATTGAATATTGCTAAGAAAGTAGATTTTCAGAGTTCTTACCACAAGAGAATGATGTGTATAAGGTAATGCATGTATTAATTAGCCCAATTTAGCCATTCCACAATGCATACATATTTCAAAACATCATACTGTACATCATAAATATATACAATTTTAATTTGTCAATTAAAGAAATAATTTTTTCATTGGAAGAACATACAAGATTTTTAAGAAATGAATTAAAAAATTAAGATGTAAAAAACAAAACCAAAAAGCTAGCACCTTTCAGGAGCTGGAGAAGAAAACAGATTTGTGAAGGGAGTCAGTACAGAAACAATTTGAAAAATGGGCAAAGAAAAAGGTAGAGAAATGAGACGGTAGAGAAATGAGACAGCATGAGAAAACCAAGGAGTGATTTTCCAGAAAGGGTAAGCTTCACATTTGAATTTTAACACATCCATCGCAGCCTTTACCAAACCATCCTTCAAGATTTAAAAAATAAAATCAGAGAATAAAGCGATGGGACAAACTGTGTGAAAAAGTTGTGTTAAATTGGGACAATTTGAACACGAAAAATAAATAAGACTGGGTGTGGTGGCTCACACCTGTAATCCCAGCACTTTGGGAGGCCAAGACAGGAGGATCACTTGAGTCCAGAAGTTCAAGACCAGCCTGGACAACAGATGTGAGACCCCATCTGTACAAAAAATTATTTAAAAAATTAGCCAGACATGGTGGCACATGCCTGTAGTCTCAGCTACTTGGGAGGCTGAGATGGGCCCTTGAGTCTAGGAGGTCGAGGCTGCAGTGAGCCATGATCATACCACCACACTCCAGCCTGGGTGACAGAGTGAGACCACACACACACACACACACACACACACACACACACAAAAGATAGCAAAAGGTGATCACATACTGAATAAAATAGGAATCCATTACAGTTGTGTTCAAACTGGTCAAAAAAATAAAAAAATACTACCTCAAAATGTCAATCTACATTATTAAACATTGATGTAATCCTGAAGACACTGGACGGTATATCAGTTATATGACCTTGGATACAATGAACAGAACACTCAATTGAAATTAGCTTAAACAATATAACTAGATGATTGTTGGCTCATTCTCTGAAAAGACCACAAGTCGGGCAGGTTTTAGGGTTGGTCGAATCTGAAGGAAAACACCTACAATTCTTTTATTTCTACCTTCCTCCACCAGCCAGCCACATCCTCAGCCTGATTTCTCTAAAGCTACATGCTTCCGTGTTTATACCTGGGCTACATCCTTCCCTAAGAGAGGGCGCCTCTCCCAAACGTCCCATGATTTGTATCTTAGGGAACCAGCCACTAGGGCTAGGGGAAGGCTATAAGCTGACTGGCTTAGGCGCTCATTACTGAACCGACCACTATGGCCCTACCCCCTACATTGAAATCACCCTGAGGGGCACTAAAGCAATCAGGGCCTGCCTCTGGATGTGGGGTGAATGGCCAGTCTCACTCAACTTTGAGACTGGTTAGGTAGGATCTGCAGATAGATACTGAATGTATACATTAGGTTGTGATTGGCCAAGTCAAAATATCAGTGGCTTAGCTGGGTGTGGTGGCCTGCACCTGTGGTTCCAGCTACTCGGGAGGGAGGCTTAGGTGAGATCTCTTGGGAGGTGGAGGCTGCAAAGCACTAAGATTGTGCCTGTGAATAGCCACTGCTCTCCAGCCTGGGTGACAAAGCAACATGCTGTCTCTTAAAAACATCTAGTGGATTTTGAGTTTTCTGAAGTCTGGAATTTTGCAGTCCAGATAGATATGGTAGCTCTGCCCCATAAAGTTATTTGGACCCAGGAGCCTCCTTCTAGCTCACCACCCTGATGACATTCCTGGGGTAGAGCCCTAATTCTCATTATGCAGGGCAGGATTTCTGCTCCAGGAAGCAGGATGGAGAAAGTGACAAAAAAGGAGTACAGGGGGCACATTTGAAGGAAGGTTCCCAGGAGCTGTCAGCATCACTACCCTTTATCACATGGCCATACCCACCTGACAAGTAGGCCAGGAAATGAAATTTTTTCTTTTTTTCTTTTTCCTTTTTTTTTTTTTTTTTTTTTTTGAGACAGAGTCTCATTCTCTCGCCCAGGCTGGAGTACAGTGGCAAGATTTCAGCTCACTGCAACCTCTGCCTCCTAGGTTCAAGTGATTCTCCTGCCTCAGCCTCCCAAGTAGCTGGGATTACAGGTGTGCACCACTACCACCTGACTAATTTTTGTATTTTTAGTAGAGACAGGGTTTCATCATGTTGGCCAGGCTGTTCTTGAACTCCTGACCTCAAGTGATTCACCCGCCTCAGCCTCCCAAAGCGCTGGGATTACAAGTGTGAGCCACTGCTCTCGGCTGGAAATGAACTTTTTTCTGAGGTGACCATTTGTCTGGCTAAACAGTCTATTACTGTGCAATGCAGGGGAAATAAATACTGAGGGACGATAGGCACTTTCAGCAACTTGAATAAATGAACCTATTAGAGTTGATTGATCTAAGCCTAGGTGACAAAATTAGTAAATTACGTAGGAGGATAGTTATTCATTTATAATCTGTCAAACAGGACAGGCAAGATGAGAAAAAATCCCAATTCAGAGGAATGAAATCATGAAAAGGGAAGAATAAATGATAAGTTAAAATAACTCTGTTTGTATGCCGTTTCTGCCACCTAACAGTTGGGCAATCTTTAACAAGTTGCGTAGCTTCAATAAGCCTACAATCTGTCTGTAAAATGGAGATAATATCATCTACTCCACAAAGCTGGGAGAAGATTGAGATAATATTTATTAGGTGCTTTGTAAACAATAATGCTCATACCGATCAAAGTTATTATTAGTAATAACAAAGCTTACAATGTTGTAGTAAATATTTTAGAAAACATTGATTGAGTTAAAAGTGATATGAGACTTTTGTTATCTTTTAAAATCACTTTTTTAAAACATAACTGAACTCGTAGTTAATTTTTTAAAATTCTCACTAATTTTTTTCCTGCTGGTCAGTTCTCATTTGTTAAATTGTGTATCCAAAAAGCAGTTGAGCAAATATTCTCACTGTATCATAACAAACTCATGAAATGCAAAGCCAGAAACTTCAGATTAAAAAGAAATTTTAATTCCAATATTATAATATACATTCATTTCTATAGCAAAATAAATTTCACAAAATTATAATAAATTAAATAAATGGAGTCCCAAATTTCATACATACTCTCTTTTGCATAAAGAATAGGAATTGGTTTAGAAAAGGGTCTCACTGGCTTTGTGTAGTGCATTTACAAGTTATAATGGGAAGAGCAAAGGGGCTAGTCTCATTTCTACTACACAATGGCCTCAATGTAAGGTGATGTCTTGGTCTGCAAGGCAGCCATAAGGTCAGGAGATTGGTTACATACAGGGAGATTAATTAAGTGAGCGTATTGAGATGAGAGCCAGGTTTTTCTCTGTCACAGAAGGGAATTAACAGTTCAGAAAGGGTGAAAACTAAACCTGGAAGCAGTGATCTCCTAGTAGCAATGATCACACCCAGCACGCAGATGGAGGTTTCTGAATACCATTCTCTACTAACAGAATTCAGAAATCCTCGAAGAAATGGTTGATTTTAAGACTGGAACGAGGACAGTACAAAATGTTCCTGGAACATCTTGTTTGTCACAAAAGTAGGAAAGCAATCAAAGAATGATGAGGACATGTTAGGAGAAGTCCTAGTTTGAAGGGCTCTCATTAGCTAAATCTGGAAAAATTTGAATATCAAAATAAATGATAGCCACAGATTATCGTCCATTGAATAAAATAGATAAGGGAGAAGGGAAAGCTTTTTTTTTTTTTCTTTAAGAGACAGTCTCACTCTGTCACCCAGGCTGGAGTGCAGTGGCACAAGCATGGCTCACTGCAGCCTCGAACTCCTGGGTTCAAGTGATTCTCCTGCCTCAGCCTCCCCTGTAGGTGAGACTACAGATATGCACTACCATGCCCAGCTAATCTTTTGATTTTTTTTTTTCTTTTGTAGAGATGAGGTCTCACTATGTTGACCAGGCTAGTTTTGAATTCCTGGCCTCAAGTGCACCGGCCTTTGCCTCCCAAAGTGCTGGAATTACAGGCATGAGCCACTGATCTAGGCCAAGGAAAACTTTACCTTATAATAGAATGCCAACTAATAAATGTAGAAATAATAATGGAATTAGAATAGCATCATTTGTCAACCGTTATAGTAATAATTGATTTAGGTAAGAACCAATAATGGATGCTAAAGCCAGTGGCGGGGGGTGGGGGGAGCTGTGGAATGTGATGAAGAACACGATATTCATATAGCATAAAAGTAGCTCTAGCCGGCCACCGCCAGCTGCGGAGCAACCCGCGAGCTCACACCGGTTTCTCTCCATTCTCAGCCTGCGCGCCACCATCGCCGTTGTACTGGGGCCGCTCTCCGCCGCTGCGCGGTGACTGCAACCGCCCGGGCCGGCCCTCGAGACCTCCTGCATTCCGCCCCAACCCCCGGCCCCGCCACGGCTACCCAGTCAGTTCACTGCTATTCCCATGGGTCACGTGAGACAGATGTGGAGTTTGATGCTCGCAGGGTAACATACTTCAACAAGCCAGATATAGATGCCTGGGAATTGCGTAAAGGGATGAACACACTTGTTAGCTATGATCTGGTTCCAGAGCCCAAAATCATTGATGCTGCTTTGCGGGCATGCAGACGGTTAAATGATTTTGCTAGTGCAGTTGGCATCCTAGAGGCTGTTAAGGACAAAGCAGGACCTCATAAGGAAATCTACCCCTATGTCATCCAGGAACTTAGACCAACTTTAAATGAACTGAGAATCTCCACTCCGGAGGAACTGGGCCTTGACAAAGTGTAAACTCCACGGATGGGCTTTTCAAGGATTTATTGACATTGCTACTTGTGTGTAAACAGTTACCTGGAAATACTGATGATAACATATTACCTTATTTGAACAAGTTTTCCTTTATTGAGTACCAAGCCATGTAATGGTAACTTGGACTTTAATAAAAGGGAAATGAGTTTGAACTGAAAAAAAAAAAAAGTAGCTCTCCACAAAATACCTATTAATAACTTTTAACCTAGTAAGTACAAAATACTTATTAATTAATTTTACAGTGAAGAAATTCAGCAGACACCATCTTAACCAAGTGATAAGGGTCAACCCTGATAGAAATAGAATAAATTACATTGCTGCCTTCTGATGCTGCACTGAGAAGAACAGAGCATCACTTCTGTGGTACGCCTCCATAAAAACCCACTACCAACAAATAACCTAAATCTAACCATGAGAAACTTAGGGCAAACTCAAGTGTAGGGACAGTCTACAAATTAATTGCCTGTTCTCTTTTAAACTGTCAACATGAAAGACACAGAAAAACTGAGGAATCTCCAAGTTGAAGGAGGTTAAAGAGACTAACAATTAAATTCAACACATGATCTTCTATTGGTTCCTGGGTCAGAAAGGAAAGGGTGATTATAAAGCACATTATGGAGATAATCAGTGAAATTTGAATGTAGTCTGCAGATTGGATGTTAGTATTGTATCAATTTTAATTTATTGATTATAATGATTTTACTGGACTTTTATATGTTTTATATACAAAATGAGAGAGAAAAAGATAATATGGTAAAATGTTAGTTGATTAGGGAATCGAAGGATAAAAAGAAGTCTGAATTATTCCTGCAATTTGCTGTAAGATTGAAATTATTTTAGAATTATTTTTTAAAAGCATAATGTATCATATAAAATATATTAAATTTCAGTTCCCTAAAAGTTATAGGGCTTCTAGAAACATGACAGTGAGAGCATGGTTTTGGATCTTCTCAAACTCCCTACATATAAACAGAGAAACTAGACAACAAAATTAAAACTCATTGATAACATTTACAGCAAAAGAAGATGGCAAGGCATCCCCACAAACCACAGAATACGAGCATGTGGGGACACACCATCATCAGCCACAAGACCTGCATGATGTTGGAGTGTGTGTAAGAGATAGGAAAGGGAGCCCATGGGACATTTGATAGACTGAGAACAGGAGAATCCAAAGAGCAACAGCATTCACTGGAAAGCACAATAGGTCAATCCATGAGTGGCAACTGAAACTGGCAGGGGTTTTGCCCATTTTAATTGCAGATGAGCACAAGAAAACCCAGTAAGACATAAAGGGGTGGGGACATTCTAGCCCCTCTGAATTTACAATACTGACTGTCCAAATCTCACTTCCAGGACACAGCTCTGAGAGAAACTGCTGGGTGTGGGATCAAAATCGATCAAGATAGGGACAACACATAAAAAGGAGATCCAGGCCGGGGTGGTGGCTCACACCTGTAATCCCAGGACTTTGGGAGGCCAAGGCAGGTGGATCACCTGAGGTGGGGAGTTCGAGACCAGCCTGATCAACATGGAGAAACCCCGTCTCTACTAAAAATACAAAATTAGCCAGGCGTGGTGGCGCATGCCTGTAATCCCAGCTACTCGGGAGGCTCAGGCAGAAGAATCACTTGAACCTGGGAGGCCTGGAGGTTGCAGTGAGACAAGATCACGCCAGTGCACTCCAGCCTGGGCAACAAGGGTGAAATTCCATCACAAAAAAAAAAAAAAAAAAAAAAAGGAGATCCAGATAAAAAGTCAATAAGGAGAGCAGAGCCAGGAAATCTAAAAACTGCAGACAGCTATATATTTAAAACTTTACACAAAAGCAAAGAAGTACCTCAGTGATGTTAGCAAAATCTATCTGAACCTAGCCACCATTAGAAGTTCAGAAAAACTAATTTTACTTGAGAACGAACAATAGAAAAATACTAAGGTCAAATTCCAAATTTACTAAAAGAAAAAAGAGAATACGGAGCAGAATAACATTCCTACAAAAAATGAAAGTACATCATAAAGACATATTCAAGAAGTAGATCAAAACTATAATGTGAAAAAAAAAAAAAACTATAATGTGGCCAGATGCAATGACTCATATGGCTCATGCCTATAATCCCAGCACTTTGGGAGGCCAAAGTGGGTGGATCACTTGAGCCCAGGAGTTCCAGAACAGCCTGGGCAACATGGCGAAACCCCATCTCTACAAAACATTAGTTGGGTGTGTTGGCGCACGCCTGTGGTTCCAGCTACTCGCGGGGCTGAGCCAGGAGGATCGCTTGAGCCCAGCAGTTGGAGACCAACCTGGGCAACACAGGGAAACCCTATCTCTAAAAAAAAGGAAAAAAGAAAAAAAATTACAGTAATGATTAACGCTAAACTAGAAGAAAAAAGGGAAACACATTCACACACACACACACAAAATGCCTTAAGAGAATTAGTAGATGAAAGGAGGATGTTGCCTGTAGAACTAAGACAAAATAAAATTTAAAAGGGAGGCAGATCACAGAATATAAAGGTTATATCATCTGACAGGGTAGCTATGATACAACAATTTAAAACCGGGGTAAGAATGGGGATAACATATGCAAAATTGTTTACCATTTTCAGTAGTTGGTGGTGATTGTATTATGAATATTAATTGTCAGTAGTAACATGTTGTTATCCTAAAATAACTACTATTATTGTTCTGAAACTGCTGGTTTTATGTGGGAAAAAGTAAATGAAAGTCATGAAATTTTCAAACTCTATCATCCCCTGTTACCTTGAGAACTAGGGTTCTTGGCGTGGAGGAAAGGAGATATACATGTAATATAGAAGTTAACTAAAAACCTTGTAGTTATAATTTAAAATGGAAATGTTAGTATAAACTCTGGAAAGGAAAATAAATCTCTGGGCCCCAAAATCACTCAAGCTGGGAACTGCTTAGGGCAAATCTGCCTCCCCTTCTATTCAAAGTCACCCCTCTGCTCCCTGTGATAAATACATGCATATCTGATTGCCTCATTTGGAGAGGCTAATCAGAAGCTCAAAAGAATGCAACCATTTGAATCTCATCTACCTGTGACCTGGAAGCTTCCTCCCTGCTTAGAGTTGTCCTGCTTTTGTCTCAAGTTGTCCCACCTTTCCAGACTGAACCAATGTACATCTTACACACATTGATGTCTCATGTCTCCCTACAATGTACAAAACCAGGCCAGGCACAGTGGCTCACGCCTGTAATCGCAGCACTTTGGGAGGCCGAGGCAGGTGGATCATGAGGCCAGGAGTTGGAGACCAGCCTGATCAACATGGTGAAACCCTATCTCTACTAAAAACACAAAGATTAGCCTGGCGGGTGGCACATGCCTGTAATCCCAGCTACTTGGGAGGCTGAGGCAGGAGAATCGTTTGAACCCAGGAGGCGGAGGTTTCGGTAAGCCGGGATGGCACCACTGCACTCCAGCCTGGTGACAGAGCGAGTCTCAAAAAAAGTACAAAAGCAAGCTGTGCTCCTACCACCTCGGGCCCATGTCATTAGGACTCCTGAGGCTGTGTCATGGGTGTGGGTCCTCAGCCTTGGCAAAATACACTTTCTAAATTAACTGAGAACTGCCTCAGATTTTTGGAGTTCACAACTCATAAGACATTATACCTATTATATGTAGTTCTTTCCACTGAAAAGACTTAGAAACAGTGACTCCATTGTGGTCTTGAAATATCATTTCCCATTAGCAGAAACCAGGGTTTCTTGGAGAAATGGCTGATTCCAAAATTCCAAGGTTTGGTTTTTGGTCTTTGGTTTTTATTTTATTTTATTTTTTATTTTTTTGAGACAGAGTCTCCCTCTGTCACCCAGGTTGGAGTGCAGTGGCGTGATCTCGGCTCACTGCAGCCTCCGCCTCCCTGGTTCAAGTGATTCTCCTGCCTCAGGCTCCTGAGTAGCTGGGACTACAGGCGTGCGCCACCACGCCAGGCTAACTTTTTGTATTTTTAGTAGAGACGGGGTTTCACAGTGTTAGCCAGGATGGTCTCCATCTCTTGACCTTATGATCCACCCGCCTCAGCCTCCCAAAGTGCTGGGATTACAGGCATGAGCCACCGCGCGCGGCCGTCCTATTTTATTTTTAATTGACAAGTAATAATTGTATATATTTATGGAACACAAAGTGATATTCCCTTTTTTTTTTTTTTTTTTTGAGTCTTGCTCTGTCACCCAGGCTGGAGTGCAGTGGCGCCATCTCGGCTCACTGCAGCCTCCATCTCCCAGGTTCAAGTGATTCTCATGCCTCAGCAGGAGGTTAGCTCTGTCGCCCAGGCTGGAGTGCCGTGGCCTGATCTTGGCTCACTGCAACCTCCGCCTCCCAGGTTCAAGCAATTCTCTTGCCTCAGCCTCCTGAGTAGCTGGGATTACAGGCATGTGCCACCACACCAGGCTAATCTTTGTATTTTTAGTAGAGATGGGGTTTCACTGTGTTGATCAGGCTGGTCTCCAACTCCTGGCCTCATGATCCGCCTGCCTCAGCCTCCCAAAGTGCTGGGATTACAGGCGTGAGCCACCGTGCCTGGCCCCAAAGTGATGTTTCAATACATGTATAAATTGTGGAATGATCACATCAGAGTAATTAGCATATCCACCATCTCAAATATTTATTGTTTCTCTGTGGTGAGAACATTAAAAACCCTCTCTTTTAGCTCTTTTGAAGTATACAACACATTATAATTAGCTATAGTCACCTTGCCCTGCAGTAGAACACCAGGACTTACTCCTCCTATCTAGCTGTAACTTCGTACCCATTGGTGAATTATCTCTCCTTTCTGGTTCACCCCCCGCCCCTTCCCCAAGACTCTGGTAACCACGATTTTACCCTCTACTTCTAGAAGTTCGACTTTTTTAGATTCCACATATAAGTGGATCATACTGTATTTGTCTCTCTCTGCCTGGCTTATTTCACTTAACATAATATCCGCTAGGTTCATCCTTGTTGTCACAAATGATAGAATTCCCTATTTTTTTAAGGCTGAATAGTACTCCATTGTGTATATACATCAAATTTTAAAAACCCATTCATCTGTTGATGAACATTTAGATTGTTTCTATACCTTGGCTAACATGCATACTGCTGCAATGGACGTGGGAGTATAGATATTCTTTCAGCATACTGATTTCATTCCCTTTGTGCACACGCCCCATAGTGGGATTGCTGGATTTTATGGTAATTATATTTTTAGTTTTTTGAGGAACCTCTATACTGTTTTCCGAAATGACTGTAGTAATTTACATTCCCATCAACAGTGTACAAGTTTCCTTTTACTGCACATCCTCACCAACACTTGCTATCTTTCATCTTTTCGATAATATACAGTCTAACAGGTGTGAGGTGACATCTCATTGTAGTTTTCATTAGCATTGCTCTGATAATTAGAGATGTTAAACACCTTTTCACATATCTATTGGCCATTTGTATGTCTTCTTTTGAGAAGTAGCTATTCAAGTCCTTTTCCCATTTTTAATAGGGTTACTTGATTTCTTGTTATTGAATAGTCTGGGGTCCATGTATATTTTGGATATTAACGCCTTATCTCATGTATAATAATGAGTTCTTAAGCTTAGTATTTTGTAAAAATGACTTCTTGAAACATTCATTCACAGGAGGTTAAGAAGCACTATTCCGGCCAGGCATAGTAGCTCACGCCTCTAATCCCAGCACTTTGGGAGGCCGAGGCAGGTGGATCACGAGGTCAGGAGTTCAAGAACAGCCTGGCCAACATGGTGAAACCCCGTCTCTACTAAACATACAAAAATTAGCTGGGCGTGGTGGCAGGCGTCTGTAGTCCCAGCTACTCGGGAGGCTGTGGCAGAGAATTGCTTGAACCTGGGAGGCAGAGGTTGCGGTGAGCTGAGATCGCACCACTGCACTCCAGCCTGGGTGACAGAGCAAGACTCTGTCTCAAAAAAAAAAAAAAAGCAGCAGCAGCAGCAGCACTATTCCAAAAGAGAAAAGTGAAGTTTAAGTAGTCATATAAGTCAAACAGATTCCTTTATTGTGTAATATCTTGAGGTCTTTAATAAGCTAATGTGTATTTTGAAGCATTAAAAAGGGACTATAATTGCATTATTCCACAAATTTATTTGACCATAGTTTTTCTTGTTTAAGGACACAAGTGTAATATCTTTATTAAACAGGATGTATGTCTATTTGTAACAGCAGCAAAAAAGGGTTCTATTATGCTTATTATTTTGTAACACATTCTGTTCAATGAGGTCAGAAACTTTGTTCTACTTATTACCCTATTCCCAATGCCTAAAACAGTGCGGGATTCACAGCAGCTTAAAAACTATTTTGTGAATGAATGAATGATTTAATTCTCAACATGGAAAGCAGGTAAGATTAAAGACCATTGGTCAGAAATCAAATGAAATTCAGTCGTAGGTTTTGTAGAAGCTCGGAGTAATGGCTTCATTAACAGATTGCCAGTCTGTAAACTAATTCTCCATGCTGTCCTAATTGCAGCCTAATGTATATCTTTCACATTAATGCATTTCCAGCAATAAAACTGCAGGGACGGTTATTTAAAGAAACCTATAATATACAAGTGCTAAATTAATATTACTCTGATGAATAATGTATAAGTTAACTGCTTCTAGAAATTTGCTTAAACTTTTATTGTACTGCCTGAAAGTTTACCTTTGCACCATACAGATCTGGGGAGGCAGTCAACGTCAGAGTTAATTAAGATCACAGGCTTTGGGAGTTAGGCAGTGACACCCCATTCTACTTATTTCCTTCTATTCTTTTGGAGGAAATTTTAATCCCACAACATACTGTGACTTCATGGCATAAAAGGAACCAGAGATCGTTGGCTGAATTAATATATGAACCACAGCCTCCGCCACAGCAACTGTACTTCCATGGTGTCCCACTCTTCTATTTATTTCAATTTGGCATTTTGACAGAAAAAATAAATCTCATGAGTACAACCTCGGACTAAAATTAGAGTACTATATTTCATTTCCAGCGCTACCTCTGATAAGCCCTATTGCCATGGGAAAATTATTTAACCTGAAGTGCATTTATTTCTTTGTTTATAACAATGACAAAAGTCTCATACTCAGGGAAACAGATAAAATGAGAACAAAATAGCAGAATGTGATATTTTAAAAACCTCAGCATATTAAGGAAGCAGCAGGGCATGGTGGAAAGTGCAGTGGGCCAAAAGAAAATTTGGATTGTAGTTCTGACATGTCACTAGACGGCTGGGTAGCTTTGGACACATTACTTAACCTGTATGAGTTAGAATCTAGCTGCTAGATTATCTCCAGGATCCCTTCTGACTCTTAAAAAAGTCTAAGAGTTTAATTATTACTTTGGGCATTACTATTGCACATGTCCAAAACTTTTTTGTAAATTGCTGCTTCTCCTGTCTCATGCTGAAGTCTTTGAGGGGGCCAGTAACTACCATGCCTTTCAAATTCTGAATCAAACGATAAAGTATGAGATAAAATATAGCCTGGATGCAGTGTTTCATGCCTATAATCTCAATGCTTTGGGAGGCTGAGGTGGAAGGATCGCTTGAGGCCAGGAGCTCAAGACCAACCTGGGCAACCTAGTGAGACCCTGTCAGCACCAAAAATTTACTAATTTAAAAATTAGCCAGGCATGGTGGTGTGCACCTGTAGTCCCAGCTACTTGAGAGGCTGAGGCAGGAGGATCACTTGAGCCCAGGAGTTTGAGGTTGCCATTAGCTACGGTCACACCACTGCACTCTAGCTGCAAGACTCTGTCCTGCCATCCCCCCAACCCCCTGCCAAAAAAATAAAGTCTAAGACATTAGGGATTGAGTGGAGGCCACATATCATCTTTATTATTAATAAAGACTTGAACAGATAATATGACATTTACCTGTAGGCAGATCGGCTTCTTAAAACAACTTCACACTTACAAGACAGCCTTGCCTGTGTAGGTGCAGACAATTCTGGCCTAACCCAGCCCTCTTCCCATGGAGTCAAGTACAGCAGGTCCTTGAATAATGTCCTTTCATTCAATATCATTTTGTTGTAAAGTTGATTATGAAAAAAAATCAGTTCCTAGTGGGGCCATTCTCTGTGTGGAGTTTGTATATTCTCCCCACATCTGCATGGGTTTTCTCCTGCATCGCAAAGATGTGAGTGTGAAGGTCACTGGCGTGCTACATGGTCCCAATCTCAGTGAGTTTGGGTGTGTGTGAGCGCGCCCTGTGATTGGATGGCATCCTGGCCAGGGTGGGTCTCTGCCTGGTGCCCTGAGCTACTGGGAGAAGTTCCAGCCACTCATTACCCTGAACTGGAATAAGACGGTTGGAAAAGGAATTAATGAATAATACAAATCATTGTCAAGTAAAAATCTGTAAAGTCTGCAAATTTGTATGATTGTTATGCAATCATACAAATGCCTGACAATAATGCCATATAAAAGCACCTGGCAAGCCCACCATATCTGTTATTTATTTATTTATTTATTTTGAGGCAGGCTGGAGTACAGCGAAGCGATCTCAGCTCACTGCAACCTCTGCCTCCTGGCTTTCTAGCGATTCTCATGACTCAGCCACTCGAGTAGCTGGGATTACAGGCACGCGCCACCACACCTGGCTAATTTTTGTATTTTTAGTAGGACAAGGTTTCTCCATGTTAGCCAGGCTGGTCTCGAACTCCTGGCCTCAGGTGATCCACCCGCCTCAGCCTCCCGAAGTGCTGGGGTTACTGTCATGAGCCATCGTGCCTGGCCTAATGTTTTTGAACTTTGTGGTGGTAGTAGGTGCTCCTTAAAATTCCCACTTTGCAAACATTTATTCCTAGATTTCACCTCCACCACAATGACTGCAATCACTCACTGATTCATCAAAAATTGGGTAAATAATTACGTTACTTGTCTTTATTAATCTTTCTTTAATATATGGTAACCTCGCATTTATTTTAATGTTTAATATTAGAAGTGTTTTGGGTCTTTATTTAGAAGTTTAGTGATGTTTTGTGATAGAAATATGCTAAGAGACTCAACTCTTGTTATATCAATTAGCCCATGGTAAAACTGGTTTCATCATGTATCATTTTGCTTAAAGTCAGTTTCCAAGAACTTATCAACAATGTTATGGGAGGACTTACTGTATAAGTAAAATTTATAGAATGGAAGAGCAAAGGAAAGTGTGGGCTCCCTGCAGAAAGCTCAGTTCCCAGAGAAAGAAAGAGGATGTGGCTAGGCTATATGCCTGCCCACTATCTTCTCCAAACTCATTAATCAATTACGGTGTGTGAGAGGAGTGAGAGCATGCATAGACCCAACGGTGTTAAAATAATGCATGATTCTCCACAGCAGGGGAAACAACGAATTAGGCAATAAATGTTCTCTGGCCCCCCAAAATACTCAGCTTTTTGTTCGCTTTACCCATTGAGCTTAAAAATTAAGCTCATGGTCAAGAAGAGAGCGAGCTCTTTGCCTTGGAGGAAGAACCAATATGATTTCACTAGAGGCTGCTCTTCCAATCCCAACTACTGCTATTCCCTCTGACCAAAGCCTCGTCAACAAGCATTCTAAAAGTGAGTGGTGATTTGATATTTGGCAGAATCCATGACCCCTAAATCCTCAACCAGATACGTACCCCAGGTTCTTGAGATAAATATTTAGAGAAACTCTTGACCACTGGTTTCCATAACAGGTTTCAACCAGTAGGCAGAACAAGTTTGTTTGTTACAAGGAATTGGCTTAAACAGTTGTGGGGCTGGCTAAGCAAGCCTGAAATCCACAGAGCACGCAGTCAGCAAGGGAAGATCATGAGCAGGCTGGAACCCTATGGGAACAGGCTAAAGCCTGTTGTGCGCAGGCAGTCAGGAAGGAAGATCCAGGAGGAAGGGAGTGCAATTGCAAGCCCAGCTGCTGTTTGGAGTCTCTGAGTTCAGGGCAGATGTAACCCTTCCCTCCCTGTTTTTTAAATAATGGCTTTATTAGGATATAATTCACGTATCATACAATGCACTTATTTAAAGTATTCAGTTGATGACAGTCTATTACAAAAGTTGTGCAACCATCATGACAATCAATTTTAGAACATTTTCATCACCCCAGGAAAAAATCCTGTATCCATTAGCATATAGTCCCCATTTCCTATCAGCATCCTCCAACCCCCACACCTCCAGCCATAGACAACTACTTTCTGTCTCTGCAGATTTGCCTGTTGTAGACAACTCATATAAATGGACTCATAGAATATGCGGTCTTTTGCATCTGACTTCTTTTACTTAGCAAAATGTTTTCAAGATTCATCTATGATGTAGCATGTATCAGTGCTTCATTCCTTTTCATTGTTGAATATTCTATTGTGTAAATATATCACATTTAAAATGGTATTTATTCATCATTTGATAGATATTTGAGTTGTTTTCACTTCTGGACTAAATAATGCTGCTCTGAAGTTTTGTGTAAAGGTTTTTGTGTGGACATATATTTTCATGTCTCTTGGGTGTATACCGAGGAGTGGAATTGCTGGGTCTTATGGTAACTCTATGTTTAATTTTTGAGGAAGTGCCAACCTGTTTTCCAAAGAAGCAACACTATTTTACATTCCCACCAGCAACTAATAAGGATTCCAGTTTCTTCACATCTTCATCAACACTTTTTATTGTTTATTTTATTTTATTTTATTTTTGAGACGGAGTCTCCCTCTGTTGCCCAGGCTGGAGTGTAGTGGCTCAATCTTGGCTCACTGCAACCTCTGCCTCTTGAGTTTAAGCGATTCTCCTGCCTCAGGCTCCCAAGTAACTGAGATTACAGGTGATTGCCACCAAGCCTGGCTAATTTTTTTTATATTTTTAGAAGAAACGGGTTTCGCCGTATTGGCGAGGCTGGTCTTGAACTCTTGACCTCAAGCGATCCGCCCACCTCAGCCTCCCAAAGTGCTAGGATTGCAGGTGTAAGCCACCATGCCGGGCTTGTTACTGTATATTAAAAGAATTTTTTTTAGCCATCCTAATGGATGTGAAATGATATCTCATTGTGGTTTTGATTTGCATTTCCCTAATGACTAATGATGTTGAATACCTTTTCATGTGCTAACTGGCCATTCATATATCTTTTTTGGAAAATGTCTTTTCAAATCCTTTGTTCATTTTGTAAATGGGGTTGTCCTTTTATTGTCGAGTTGTAAGAGTTATTTATATATTTTAAATACAAGTCCCTTATCAACTACATAATTTGCAAATATTTTCTCCCATTTAATAACTGTCTGGATGATATTCTTTGAAGCACAAATGTTTTAAATTTTGGTGAAGTCCAATTTATGTAGATACATTCTTCTTTTGTCACTTTGGTTGTTAGTGTTGTATTTAACAAATCATTCCTTAATCCTAGATCAAGAAGATTTACTCCTATGTTTTCTTCTATGTGTTTTATAGGTTTAGCTTTTATATTTAGATCCATAATCCCCTTAGAAATAATTTTTGTGTACAATGTGAGGTTGAAGGTTTAACTTCATTCTTTTATATGTGAATATCCAGTTGTCTCAATCACACGTGTTGGAAAGAGTATTCTTTCCCTCGTTACTTATCTTGGCATCCTTATTGAAAATCAGTTGACCATAAATGTAAGAGGGTTTATTTCTGGACTCTCATTTCTATTCCATTGATGTATATTTCTGTCTTCTGTCAGCACTACAATATCTTTATTACTTCAGCTTTGTAGTAAGTTTTGCAATCAGGAAGTATAAGTTCCCCAACTTTGTTCTTTTTAAAGATTGTTTTTGTTATTCTGGGTCCCTTACATTTTCATATAAGTTTTAGGACTAGTTTGTTAATTTCTGTAACAAAGGCAGCTAGAGTTTTTGTTTGTTTGTTTGTTTGTTTTTTGAGACGGAGTCTCACTCTTGTCGCCCAGGCTAGAGTGCAAAAGCACAACCTCAGCTCACTGCAACCTCTACCTCTCAGGCTCAAGCGATTCTCCTGCTTCAGCCTCCTAAGTAGCTGGGATTACAGGCACACACCACCATGCTCAGCTAATTTTTGTATTTTTAGTAGAGATGGGGTTTCACCATGTTGGCCAGGCTAGTCTTGAACTCCTGACCTCAGGTGATCCGCCTGCCTCAACCTCCCAAAGTGCTGGGATTACAGGCGTGAGCCACCATGCCCAGCCAATTTTTACTTGTTTCTATTCAATCTGGATGCCTTTTATTTAATGTTCTTGTCCAATTGCCCTAGATATAACCTCCAGTAAAATGTTGATTAGAAGTGGTGAGACAAGACATTCTTGTCTTGTTCCTAATCTTAGGAAGAAAACATTCAACCTTTTACCACTAAGTCTGATGTTAGCTGTTGGTTTTTCTTTTCTTTTTTTTTTTTTAGACTGAGTCTCACTCTGTCACCAGGCTAGAGTGCAGTGGCACGATCTCGGCTCACTGCAACCTCTGCATCCCAGGTTCAAGCAATTCTCCTGCCTCAGCCCCCCAAGTAGCTGGGACTACAGGTGCGCACCACCACGCCCACAGAAAATTTTTGTATTTTTTTTAGTAGAGACGGGGTTTCACCATGTCGGCCAGGATGGTCTCAATCTCTTGACCTCATGATCTGCCTGCCTCAGCCTCCCAAAGTGCTGGGATTACAGGCATGAGCCACCGCACCCAGCATGGCTTTTCATAAATGCCTTTTATTAGGTTAAGTTTCCTTCTATTTCTTGTTTGTTGATTTCTTTTATTATGAAGAGTTGCTGAATTTTGTCAAATACTTTTTCTTCATCTATTGAAGTGATCATGTGGTTTTGTCCCTTATTCTACTATATAGTGTATTACATTAATTGATTTCACATGTTAAACCAGCCTTGCATTCCTGGGATAAATTTTACTTGGTCATGGTGTATAATCCCTTTTTATATGCTGCTGGATCCAGTTTGCTAATATTTTATTGAGAACTGTTGCATTTATATTCAAAACAGATATTAGTCTTCAGTTTTTTTCTTGTGTTGTCTTTGATTTTGGCATTGGGCCTTATAGAATAATTTGGGAAGTGTTTTCTCCTCTTTTACATTTTGGAAGAATTGGCTCTTCTTTAAATATTTGACAGAATTCACTAGTAAGCCCTGGCCTGGGAAAAACCCTATTTTAAAGGCCTTCTAACTGATTAAATCAGGGCCACCATGGATAATCTCCCTTTTACCAACTTAAAGTCAACTAATTAGGGACTTCAACTACAACTGCAAAATCCCTTCATGATAACACTCAGATTATGTTTGATTGAATAACTGAAAGAAAGTATGTGTACACTATAATACAAAACATCTGCTGCCTCCCTTTCATCTTCCAACTCTTGCAAGAGACCTGTTGCCATTCACTCAAATGGGAAATATACTAGAAAGGGACTTCTGGGGACTGTAGTTCAGCCTAGTCAAGTTTATACATTGCAAAGCCATCAATTTCCAAACCCACAAATGCATTAGAATCATCTAAGAATTCTTCTTTTTAAGAGGCAGAGTCTCTCTGTGTTACCCAAGCTGGCTTTCAACTCCTAGGTTCAAGCCATCCTCCTGCCTCAGCCTCCTAAGTAGCTACAACTCATGCTACTTCACCTGGTAGGTAGATTTTGGGGGGGCCACAAACCTACTGAATTAGAGTCTCCAGAAAACTTAATTTTTTTTATGTATCCAGAAAATATAATTGGACTGGGATTTGAGAATCACTGCCTGATAACAATTATAATGATGCAAATTATAACTAATATGTACTGAATCATGTGCAAAGCTAAGCACTTGTATCAACTATATCATTTAGTTTTCACAACAAATAAGTATGCTATTATTCCCATTTTACATATCAGAGAACTGATACTCCAAGTTACATGCTCAAGATCCCATCGTTGAACTTGAGATCACAAAAAGGGTGAAGCTTTTTAGTCTCTAACACTAACCACCAGTTTATAGAAAATGCATGGGGCAGAAGAACATGTTTAATGGCACCACAGGAATCAATCAGTAAAATCCAGAATGTGGGAAATTCTGTAAGACAAATGACTTGGTTTTTTCAACAATTAAATTGAAGGGAATAAAATAGAGGAAGGGAGAGACTTGTAGATTAGCACTGTCCTACAGTGCTTTCGGCAATTATAGAGATGTTCTGTATCTGTACTATCCATGTGGCTATTTGGCACTAGAAACATGGCTACTGCAACTGAGAAATGGAATTTTTAATTTGATTTAATTTTAATTAATGTTTGAAGTTAAATAATTACATGTGGCTAGTGGCTACAATGTTGGATAGTGCAGTTACAGATTAAATTAGACTAAAAAGACAAATCAGCCACAAGCTTCATGTAGACCTTATTTAAATCCTGAGTCAAACAAAATGATTTTCTTCTTTTTTTTTTTTGAGGTAGGGTCTCACTCTGTTGTCCAGGCTGGAATGCAGTGGCATAATCATAGCTCACTGCAGCCTCAACTCCTAGGCTCAAGTGATCCTCCTGCCACAGCCTCCAGAGTAGCTGGGGCTATAGGAACACACCACCATGCCCAGATAATTTTTATTTATTTATTTATTTTTTGAGACAGGATCTTGCTCTCTCACCCAGGCTGGAGTGCAGTGGCACGATCACAGCTCACTGCAGCCTCAACCTCCTGGGCTCAAGCAATTCTCCCACCTCAGTCTCCTGAGTAGCTGGGACTACAGGTGCATGCCATCACCCTTGGCTAATTTTTTTTTTAATTGTTTTAGTAGAGATGAGGTTTCGCTGTATTGCCCAGGCTGGTTTCAAACTCCTGAGCTCAAGCAATCTTCCTGCCTTGGCCTCCCAAGGTGCTGGGATTATAGGCGTGAGCCACAGTGCCTCATCTGTGGTGAACTGAAAAAAAACAAAAAAAAAATTTGTAGAGACTGGGCCTCATATGTTGTCCAGGCTGGAAGTAAAATAATTATTAAAAAAATTTTATGAGACAATTAGGGAAATAGACACTTACTGGATATTTGTTGAATTTTTAAAGTGTGATAATGGTTTTACAGTTAAGCCTAGAAAAATACTTTACCTTTTAGAAACACATACTAAAATATTTAAGCAGGGAAATGACATGATGACTGGAATTTGTTTTATATTCCTTTTGAGAAAGGAAGGAAAACTGGGTGGAGTATAGATATAACAGGATTGGCCATGAATGGATGATTGTTGAGGCTGGGTGATGCGCACATGATGGTACAAGATAATTTTCTCTTGACCTAAGAATTGAAATTTTCAATAACTAAAAGTTTTTTTCAAAAGGTATTTGTGTGATGTTTTTCCCATACATTACATCATTTAATCATCACCACTGTCTTGTGAGGTAACTAGAACGACTGTGTGCAGACTAATAATCTAAGGCTCAGAGAGATTACGTTACATGACTAGGGTCACACAGCTAGTTAAAGGCTGGATTCAAATCCAGGCTCTCCACCTCAAAATCTCATTCTTCTATCAACTCATACTCTGTATGATGAACAGTAAAGTCATTATGGATTGCTTCATGGAGAATAAGGTGAGAAGAATCAGAGGAATGGATTTAACACCTTTGCTCTCATGCAGAATGATGAATTTGTGGCATCTGCTTCTCTAATTAGGAAATGATTAATACCAACCCCCAGCTGCTATGAGTTATCATCAAGCATGGAGAAAGCAAGCTACTAATGAGGATTGATTTATAAGTTCCAGATGTGAAAAGAGAGGATCTATTAGCTTTTCTCCGTATACCATCAAAGACGATAGTAAATTCATTGACTGAAATTGCTCTTTGCAGGACTAAAAGCTTTTATTATCTTCCTTTTCCTTCAAAATATAGTCAATAGGTGCTGAGAAATTTTTTTTTTACCAGGATAACATCTGAAACTGGGATGAATAATTAACTCATACTTGAATCTTATTAATACATCTATTGTAAAATTAAATGACTTTTGGCCAGATGCAGTGGCTCACACCTGGAATCCCAGCACTTTAAAAGGCCAAGTCAGGAGAGTTACTTGAGCCCAGGAATTTGAGACCAGCCTAGCCAACATAGTGAGACCTCATATCTACAATTCTTTTTTTTTTTTTTTAATTAGCAGGTGTACTTGTGTGTGCCTGTAGTCCCAGCTACTTAGGATACTGAGGTGGGAGGATTGCTTGAACCTGGGAGGTCAAGGCTGCAGTGAGCTGTGATTGTACCACTACACTCCAGCCTGGGCAACAGAGCAAGACCCCATCTCTAAATAAATAAATAAATAAATAAATATTTTTTGTCCTTGATCACTTATGGTTTCCTAAAAGGCCTATGCCTATTGGGATATGATGTATGTTTACATTTCATACATAAAAGATTTTACGAAGCATAACTTTGCCAATGCTTTTAGCAAAGATTTTCACTTCTTGACAATCATAATACAATGAAGTGTTTTTCTTAAGCTAATAAATTTACCACTTAATATTTTGTAAGAAATACAAACAAGGTATATTAATATACTAATTATTACTCGTCATATCTAGATCTTTGGTCTTAGGCCTCACTACTTACAGGTGATATCCTATTATAATAGTCAAACTCAGCAATTGAAGAAAAATTACATGTAGCTTCATATCCTCTGAAAAGATTTGCAAAGCTTTGACTAGTTCTGTGTCAGAATAAAATAAAAGAGACAAAAAACAATGGACCATTAATGATGAGACTTAAATAGTAAGAAAGAAAGCTCGTGAAGTCAATCCTGAAACAAACCAAGTGTCCTGTAGAATGTTATTTCTAGGCTGAGATAGTAATGGCCTTGAAGAACCTTAGCCTTCTTATCTAGGACAAATGCCTGCTTCCCAAGCAGCTGCTTTAAATCCAACATCTCCATCATCAAAATCAGCGGTCATTTCCTGCTTCACACCTGAGCTTACCCATTTCACCTGAGAGCTGAAGTCGGAGGAAGGCAGGAATCAGGGATCAGGGAGTCAGGTAGAGGCTAAATGGCACACACCCATTTCTGGAACAGGGAGTGCCAATAATTAAAGAACAAAACACAAATGAGAGATGTTGCAGCACAAGTTGTAACCAAGAGTGCCTCGGAGTTTCCTTGGAAAGAATAGAATATAAAAACTTTATCATAAGGGTCTGAGAAGGCTTCATCAAGTAGGGATGTCTGTCCATGTGTCTTGAGTGAAGACTTAAGTGTTTTCTTTAAATGCTTTTTATTTAAAAACCGAGGTCTGACCAAAAGGGTTTAAAGATTTTCCTATCTTCTAAAAATTGTGAAAACTGAAAAACACAATCACTATCCCTATGCAGGACAAACTTTTTCTAAAAGTTTTCTAAGGAAAACTTTTCTTCTTCTTTTTTTTCTTTTAAAAAAAAGAAGAAAATTCATACATAAATTGGGGTAATACTCATCTCAAGGCAAAAATTCTTCATTTAGGCATATATACATGGTGAAGTAAAGAAATCCTTACCCTCACAGTCAGGAATAGTATAGAAAACTGTTGTTAGGTCTTATACTGTTATGAAATATCTTTTACAAAAAGGATTGAATGTGTAAGATAAAACACCTCTTTGTTTCAGAAGCACATCATCAGTTTATGTCAAGAAGCCATTCCTGATTTACCACACCTGTTACATTCCTGCCTTACTCTGTAATTTACTGTTTTTTTAAATACAGGACAGCTCAGCAGATGTCACATCTGGGTATCCTACAGATTGGAGTTTTAGTTTGTTTTTAGCTGGATGGCATGACAGAGTTTAATGCCTTAGATAAGCTCATGCTGCAAACATTTTTAGCTTGAACTATGTTACATCTAAGATTTTCCTGAGACTTTAAGACTGACCTGATAAGGAAGAAAAAGTCAACACTATTTCAAAAGGAGGAGGAGGAAGATGGGGGAAAGAAACAATAGTTTGGGATTTACCAGATTAACTGTGTACCCTGGACCTGATCCGATAATTAATGCTCCATTAGATAACCCAGTTCTGTGCAATGAGCAAAAACTGTCAATGAAAAATGTCTGGCTATTACATACAGTATTTAGCGCAGTTTCCCAAACATGGTTTTCTGAATTTAATTTGATTTAACTTTTGGCCCCTCTTAATACTTGGCAAGCATTGTACAATATAAATAAAATCCTGTTGTAGGATTACCAGATTTGTGGGCTATTAGCACTATTCTCTTTTCATTTCATCATTGTGAAACAAACTGTACTTGCAACTTAAACTGGAATAGCCATTAGTAAATGGCTACCAAATGCCAGTAGTAAATATACTACCAAAACTAAACAAGACAAAAATAATCTCTAAACATGACCACACACACAGACACACCACCCGCCCCCAACGACACACACAGGCTAGGAGTCATAAAGCAAAGTTTCATAAATTACACTACTATCAAAAACACACAACCTCAAAACAAAAATCCCAGAGGCAGAAAGGATGTGAGTAAACAGTAATCTTCACTGCTGACTGAGTAGGAATTATATGATGTAGCCTATTTTTTTTTTTTTTTTGAATGGAGTTTCCTTCTGTCAGCCAGGCTGTTGTGATCTCAGCTCACTGCAACCTCTGCCTCCCGGGTTCAAGCAACTCTCATGACTCAGCCTCCCGAGTAGCTGGGATTACAGGTGCACACCACCATGCCTGGCTAATTTTTTTATTTTTAGTAGAGACAGGTTTTCATCACGTTGGCCAGGCTGGTCTCGAACTCCTGACCTCAAGTGATCCGCCCACCTTGACCTTTCAAAGTGCTGGGATTACAGGCACGAGCCACCGCACCAGGCCTGATGTAACTGTTTTGAAGAGCAATTTGGCAATATCCAGTAAAGAGGTGTGCAAACCTTATAGCCCATCAGTTTCATTTGTAAATAGATAACCTAGAGAAATCAGACATTTGCATAAGGAGGTATGTTCAAAGCAACATTGTTTTTACTAATGAAAAAAGGAGAAATAATCTAAATGTTTATTAATTTTAGAATAGAAAAATAAATTCATAAAATGTAATAATATTCATTAGTTAAAATAAATAAACTCCATCTACATGTATCACCACAGATAAGTTTTGAGGTCATGTTGAATAACAACAGTGAATTCCAGAATGATAGGCAAAGTAGATGCAATTTATATAAATGTTAACATTTTACAAAAATATATTATTTAAAAATGTTAGGGTCAGCCATCATGACTCACACCTGGAACCCCAGCACTTTGGGAAGTCGAAGCAGGAGGAACACTTGAGCCTAGACGTTTGAGACCAGCCTGGGCAACATGGTGAGACTCCATATCTACAAAAATAAAAATAATTATCTGGGTGTGGTGGTGTGCATCTGTAGTCCCAGCTACTTCGGAGGCTGAGGTGGGAGGATCCCTTGAGCCTGGGAGGTCGAGGCTGCAGTGAGTCATGATGGTGCCACTGCACTCCAGCTTGGGTGACAGCAAGACCTTCTCTCAAGTAATAAATTATTCAAAATTTAAAAAACACGAATCTGTGGAAGAAGCATAAAGCTATAGAAGTATTGGAAGACTTCAAATAGTTCATGAAAACGATGGAATTAAAATATAAAATAAAAAATATAAACTTTATTTCTCAACATAAGTTCCATCAAGTTCAAAACACTTTTGTAAGAGATAATACTAGCCATTTAGTCCATCCCTAAAGAACTGAGGTTCTGGAAATTTATGCAGTATTTTTTACATTATTACTGATGAAAAATGGGCACCATTAAAGGTTTTTTTTAAGATTAGGAAACAAAATGTCAGAAAGAGCCAAGTGAAGACTGTGAGGTGGATGTCTAACGGTTTCCCATGGAAACAATGACAAGATTGCGTTGTTTGAACAAGGAATGAGCAGGAGCATTGTTATGGTGGAGAAAGACTCTCTGGTGAAGCTTTCCCAGCCATTTCTCTGATAAAGCTCTGCTAACTTTCTCAAAATACTCTCACAATAAGCAGAAAGTCAACCAGCAAAATGCCTTGAGTATCCCCCCAAACTGTCACCATGACCTTTGCTCTTGACCAGTTCACTTTTGCTTTGACTGGCCACTTCCACCTCTTGGTATCCATTGTTTTGATTGTGCTTTGTCTTCAGGATCATACTGCTAAAGCCAGGTTTCATCTCCTGTTACAGTTCTTCAAAGAAAGGCAACAGGATCTTGACCCCATTTACTTAAAATCTCCACTGAAAGCTCTGCTCTTGTCTGTAGCTGATCTGGAAGCAATGGTATTAGCACCCATCAAGTGGAAAGACTGCTAAACTTTAATTTTTCAGTCAGCATTGTGTATATTGAATCAATTGAGATGTCTGTGGTGTTGGTTTTTGTTTCTGTTGTTCATCACTGGTGTTCTTAAAGTATAATTTTTTCCTTGCAAATTGATGTGGATGGTCTGCCACTGAAAGCTTCATATTCAAAACCATCTTGTCCTTTCTTAAAATGAGCTATCCAGTTGTAAACTGCTGATTTCTTTGGAACATTGTCCCCATAAACTTTTCATAAAGCATCAGTGATTTAACCATTCTTCCACTCAAGCTTCACTCTAAATATGATGTTTATTTTTGCTTCAATTTTAGCAGAATTTATGTTGCTCCAAGAGGGGCTCTTTTCAAACTGATGTCTTATTCTTCTTAATGTCTCAAACTAGATTCTGTTCAGACATGTTATGACAAGATAGTGTGAGTTTCCTTTGGTGTCAAAAAAATTTCGAAATCCATTTTTAGTTTTTTTCATGAAAGGCACTTTCCAAAAACTTTTTGAAGACCCCTCCTATAATGCTTAAGGTACTTGTCAAAATTGGAGGTGACTCACTTGTTTAGGCTAGGCCTAATTTGGGTCCTTTAAAAAAAAAAAAACAGTGGCCGGGCATGGTGGCTCATGCCTGTAATCCAACCACTTTGAGAGGAGGACTGCTTGAGCCTAGGAGTTTGAGATCAGCCTGGGCATCAGGGTGAGACCCTAGCTCTAAACAAACAAACAAACAAAACTTCAATAGAAAAAAAAAAAAAAGCAATGAGGTAGAAGTTTCAGCATACCAAATAACTGGAGACCATTCAAAAGGTTTGTGAATTTTTTAAAAACTCTTTTAAAATTCATTCTTCAAAAATGTTCAGACATGACCACATTGGTTTCATCACAGTGCTTATGAAGTTTCTTCGTTTTTCGTATGTCCAAGCAGGCCTGAACACCCCCAACTCCCTCAACCATGACCTTTTGCAGAAGCAGATATGGAGGGCTTTGATGCCAACTAATATCTGCTTCAAAGTGGACAGAAAGAGATATTATGACCTTAAAAAAAAACCTCTCCTGAGGTTGGAATAAATTATAATGATGCCATCTGATCATAACTCAATGACCTCATTTGAGGAAAGTTTGATGGGCAGATCCTTCTCTGTTCTTTATTAGCAACATCTGTCAAGAGGCTAGCACAGTTTGAGAATAGCTTCTCACACCTGGCTAATTTTTGTATTTTTTAGTAAAGATGGGGTTTTGCCATGTTGGCCAGGCTAGTCTTGAACTCCTCACCTTAGGTGATCCTCCTGCCTCGGCCTCCCAAAGTGCTGGGATTACAGGCGTAAGCCACTGTACCTGGCCCCATTTGTTATTTCTGTCTTTTTAACATTTTCTTTTTTTTTCCTGAAAGACAAAGGAAAATATTTAAATATTTAGTTCATGTGAGGGGGATTTGAGGGGTATAAAGGGTCTCCAAAAACACAGGCACATTTCCTTCAGGATGCTAGTTATTCTGCGGAGGGGTGGAAAGGAGTAGAATTGGAGAGGGTATGAAAGAACTTCAGTTGTATCTGTAACATTTTTTCTTTTTAAAAAAAGGCTGAAGCAAATATTACAAAATGACAACATGTTAAAACTAGGTAGTGGCTCTATGAGTGCTCATTATATAATCTCCTGTTTTCTCTCTACTTAGAACATTTAATAGAAAAAGAAATTCAGAAATAAATTACCAAAAAGACAAACAACAAAACTGAAAAGAATATTCAAAACATGTATGAGAAAAGAATCTATTTTCTTAATATATAAAGACAAATAAGGAAAAGATAAATGACCCAATAGAAAAATCAGCTAAGGATATGAATAAAAAATTTACATTAAAATAGTTAATGAAGTTATAAAATAGCCTAAATATGTATGTGTCGCTCCATGTATGTCTCCACATGTATGTATATATATGCACTCACTAAACAAATGCAAATCAAGAAAACAACACTGCTTTTCATTATCATACTGGCAAACTTTTCTAAAGTTTATCAAACACAGTTTTACCAGTGCTAGGAAACGTAGCCTCATATGTTTCTGAAAAGAGTATAAATTGCTGTAACAATTCTGGAGGCCAAAAATTTTAAGTGCACATTCTCTTTGAGCACTTTCACTTGTAGGATTTTTTTTTCCCTTTATAGCTGCACAAATGCACAAAGATATATGTATAAAGGTAACGTTTGTCAAAGTAAAAAATAGAGGAAAAACTAAATTTCTATCAATGGAAGAGATTAAATTGATGATGATACATCTAATTTATAGAATTTTATGCAACTATAAAGAAAAAGTGGTAGATCTATATGTTGACAAAGGAAGATGCCCATAATACAACATAAGTTTTAAAAGAGCAAGTGGTAGAACTATATATTTAATACAATCCTGTTTGCATTAAAAGGCATACATTAGATACATGTTTGCAAACATATGTCTGTAAGAAACAGTGATTATCTCTAGAAGATGAAACCGGAGGTTGAGAATAGGAAAGAAATCTTTTATTTCCTCCTAGACTTTTATTACACCAGATCTTTATGCTGCAAATGACAGAAAACTGAAACCGCCCTAAGAAATGAATGAATTTATTGGCTCAATTTAAATGAAATCTGTGAGTAGTTTCAGGTTCCTCTTGAATCAGGGCTGCCCAATGTCACGAGGATACTTCTTCTGGGTGTTGAGTTCTTCCTTTGCACATATGAATGGTTCTCTCTGGGGGTATCTGACAGCCTTGGTTATCTGGATGGCTCCACTCAAGTTAGCTATATGGTGACTATTACCAAGCTTTACCACCTTGCAAAGCTCAAAGGCAAGAATGAATGCCTTTCTTTTCCAGAAGTCTCTATTTATTGGCTCTCAGGCATTTATCAGTTCTTACTGGATTATATGACCATTCTTGAATCAATCATCATCAATGGTAGTGATTGATTTGGGGTCAACTTCACCCAAACCAAATAACAGAATGGGGTCTGGATGGTTTCCCAAAAGAAGGTGGGATGCTATGCAACAAACAACAGATATTCACTGTTGCTAGATAATGCTTTACCAAGTGCATCACACACAGACACACGCACACACACACACACACACACACACGTTACAGTCTTCTAGGGCCTAGAATCTGAGCTCCATAGGAAGGGACTGTGTCGGTATCATACATTATCCTGTCCTTTGGGCCTAAGTCAGTTCCTGGTACATGATGAGGAGAATACATGTATTAGCAGAAGAAAAACAAAACAACCTACCTTGTAACTTCACTTCTAAGCATTGGCTACAAATTAGGAAAAAACATTAGTTATAGAGAGTATCATCAAGACTATCATCTATAATATCTTCATCCAAAGTAAAAAGAAGAGAGGCTGATGCAGTGAGAGAGAGAGTTTTTTAAGGAGAAACACTGATGGCTCTTTTAAACATTTGCTTTTTGTTGATAGAAATTATTCAATGCATTATGGAGATTCATTACTATGAACTATTGCAATAATGGTTGAACTCAGCAAATTCTTTTTTTTTTTTTTTTTTTTTGAGACGTAGTTTCGCTCTTGTTGCCCAGGCTGGAGTGCAATGGCACAATGTCAGCTCACCGCAACCTCTGCCCCCCGAGTTCAAGCGATTCTCCTGCCTCAGCCTCCCAAGTAGCTGGGATTACAGGCGCGCACTACCATGCTTGGCTAATTTTTGTATATTTAGTAGAGACGGGGTTTCACCATATTGGCCAGGCTGTTCTTGAACTCCTGACCTCGTGATCCACCTGCCTTGGCCTCCCAAAGTGCTGGGATTACAGGCATGAGCCACCATGCCCAGCCAGAAATATAGTAATAGAAGGACTATGCCAGTACCTTAAAAGCCATCTGTGTTCCTCTCCTCAGGTGGCATCGTTCTCCTTCCCCTCAAGGGGTAACCACTATCCTGACTTTTATGATAATCATTCTGTCTGGTGTTTCTTTAGGCTTGCCACCTACATATGCATCTACAAACAATATAGTTTATTTTGACTATTTTTGAACTTTATACAAAAATTTCTATGTAAGTAATCTTCGTGACTTGTTTCTTTCACCCAACACTGTTTATAAAATGTATCCTTTTTTTTTTTTTTTTGAGACGTGGTTTCACTCTGTCACCCAGGCTGGAGTACTGCAGTATGATTACCGCTTACTGCAGCCTCAACCTCCCAGCCTCAACAGATCCTACCATCTCAACCTGCAGAGTAGCTGGAACCACAGGCACATGCCACCACACTTGGCTAATTTTTTTTTTTTTTTTAGAGACAGGGTCTCACTAGGTTGCCCAGGGTGATCTTGAACTCCTGGGCTCAAGCAATCCTCCCACCTCAGCCACCCAAAGTGTTGGGATTACATGCATGGGCTACTGTGCCTGGCAGTTTATCCATGTCAATGCATGCAGCTGTGGTTCTTTAATTCTTATTTTGTATAAAAATGTTCCAATATGCGATTGTGCCCATAATTTATTCATCCATTGTACTGTTCTGCTGCTGATGGTACTGTTTTAACTTAAACTGACAATTTTTTAATGTTTTAAATGTATAGAAATGAGCCCAAATAACTGTATCATGTGTAAAATGGGAATAATAAAAGAAAAAATAAAATAAATAACTATCATAAAATAGTTTCATACTATGCAGGAAAATTGCTAATATTTAGTACTCTCTAAAATTTGTTGTTATTGTTTTCAATAACAGGGAAAAAATTAAGATGGCTTATATAAAATGGTTCTCATTTATAGTCATTTAATTATTTATTTATTTTTTTCGAGACGGAGTCTTGCTCTGTCACCCAGGCTGGACTGCAATGGCATGATCTTGGCTCACTGTAACCTCTGCCTCCCGGGTTCAAGCGATTCTAGTGCCTCAGCCTACCGACTAGCTGGGATTACAGGCACGCGCCACCACGCCAGGCTAATTTTTGTATTTTTAGTGGAGAGGGGTTTCACCATGTTGGCCAGGCTGGTCTCAAACTCCTGACTCAAGTGATCCGCCCGCCTCGTCCTCCCAAAGTGCTGGGATTGCAGGTGTGAAGGACTGCGACCGGCCTAAATTTTTTTATTGTTGTGCAACATACAAATAATAAAATGAACAAATCTTAAGAATACAGCTTTATGAATTTTTACATATACACCTATGTAATCACCACCCAGATCAAAATGTAGAACATTTCCAGCACCCTTTTAAGATGACTGTCTTACGACGCTTTATTTCCTGTTGCTACCTACTAGAAAGCTGACTGCCTACATTTTTGAACACATGTCTAATACTGGGCCGTATGACGTTGGTTTCTGGGCTTTTGGGTGCCACCATATGGTGAGCCTGCTGTACTGCAATAGATTTCCAAAATAAAAAGTAATAATACAGATTCTGATGTGGTTAACAATGAAAACAGAGGACCTAATATTTCTACTAAAAAAGAAAAAGACTTATCTTCCAAAAGGATAATTTAAGATCAGGTACATAATGACATTACATGTTTACAGTTAAATTGATTATATAACTTTCTACTTGTATATTTAGCATATAAAGAAAAAAATGATTGCAGCCTGGCATTGACATGAGAATACTGACAGAGGCAGGAGGCAGAGAACTCTCCTAGGCAGATGGGGGAGGGTCCCTGGAGAACCCCCGATCTGCCAAGGTCATTGTGCACAGGGGGCTTACCCAAACATGCCCGCAGTGAAAACTTCCGTCCCTTAACACATGCACAGTAAGGAAATAAATCAATGTGGAGTGGCTCAGACTAAGGACTTACACGTGCACTGGAAGGATGGGGTGGAGCCAACCAAGAATTGATGCCCGATGCAAATAGGGAACCCAGCCCCATCAGCGGATATAGAAGCCCTTGTATTCAACTGTGAAGGAAGACAACCAGCAACCTGCTTTCAGGACCCCTCTTTTTGCTGAGAGCTTTCCTTTTCACTTAATAAGTTCTATTCCACTCACTCTTTGATGTTCCCGTGCCTAATTTTTCCTGGTCATGAGACAACAACTTGGATCTAGCTGAGCTAAGGAGTAAAAACTCCTGCATCAATATGAATTTTATTTAAACACTGGATTTTTGTAAAAATCATGGTGTTCAAGCCCAGCAGGCCAACTTTAAACTCTGAAATATGGTACAATCCAATGGTAATAAAGGCACAACATATTTCTTAAACTTTGGAAAGGTCAATATTGATTCTTTGTGTAAGACTTTCCCCAAAAAGATATTATTTGGATTCAGTCTTGAAAAAAGAATAAGTGTGTGTAAGGCAACAAGAGTGAGGAATGACTCTTCAAGTAGAAGGAACATAATGAAAAAGGTATGGGGAATGGAAACTTGACTTGTCCACAAGCAGACAGAAAGCAGCTCAATGTGGTTAGAACATAGCCAACAAGACAGTAACTACTAGGAAATAAAGCTTAAGAGGAAGATGGAGTCCAGATTACTACCGGCTTTCCATGAGCTGGAATTTGGGTATCACTCTGAAGGGCAGACAAGGGGGTCCTTTGACTTAAGAAGGAGTTGGTCAAAAGCAATGGTGAAAACTGTTCTTGGTGTCTTTTTTAAAATGTGAAATCACTACTTTGTATCTATTTAGAATAGACAGTATTGTTGTCTTTTGTAGCACCGGCTACCATCTGTCAGTGTGATTTTCCTTTCTGCTTTGTGAAGACAATGGGGTGGTTAAATAGCTTCAGAAATCCAGGAGTATCTTATTATTCTGTTTTAAACACAGCTTCAGCACTGGGTTTGCATCTCCATTTATATATCATGGTCTACTATGCAACAGCCGATGTTAATTTTCCTTGCATTTTAGGTTGGCAGATATTTCAAGTATTATTAGCCACTAGCTGTAAAATGTCTTGAGGCTGGTAATGTATAGAAAGCATGAGAATAGGCTGGATGGGCTCGCTCATGCCTGTAGCCACATCACTTTGGGAGGCCAAGGTAGGTGGATTGCCTGAGCTCAGGAGTTCAAGATCAGCCTGGGCAACATGGTGAAACCCTGAAAAAAAAAAAAAAAAGGAAGAAAGGAAAGAAAGAAAGAAAGAAAGAAAGAAAGAAAGAAAGAAAGAAAGAAAGAAAGAAAGAATAAAATTACATGCAACTAGTTTATTCAAATCTTTGAACTTATTGGTATATTTTCATTATAAACTGTATTCTGACTATAAATTACTGTAATTTCCTTTAGAATTATGTCAATCTAGAGGAAGAAAGAAAGAAGGAAAGAAAGAAAGAAAAGAAAAGAAAGAGAAAGAAAGAAAAGAAAGAAAGAAGGAAAGAAAGAAAGAACAAAATTACATGCAACTAGTTTATTCAAATCTTTGAACTTATTGGTATATTTTCATTATAAACTGTATTCTGACTATAAATTACTGTAATTCCCTTTAGAATTATGGCAATCTATAACAGCTACATAACAATAACAATATATCTTAAATTGTACACTGAAATTTTTTTGTTTTTTTGAGACGGAGTCTCGCTGTGTAGCCCAGGCTGGAGTACAGTGGCATGATCTCAGCTCACTGCAAGCTCCGCCTCCTGGGTTCACGCCATTCTCCTGCCTCAGCCTCCCCAGTAGCTGGGACTACAGGCACCTGCCACCACACCCGGCTAATGTTTTGTATTTTTAGTAGAGACGGGGTTTCACCGTGTTAGCCAGGATGGTCTTGATCTCCTGATCTCGTGATCCGCCCGCCTCGGCCTCCCAAAGCGCTGGGATTACAGGCGTGAGCCACCGCGCCCGGCTGTATGCTGAAAATTTTTAATGCTCATTAGGAATACATTATCCAAATACGTCTTTCCAGTATTTTACATTTTCAGGATAGGGAAAAAAGAGAACCCAAGCATTGATAGCTTAATGAATATATATATATATAAATTTTTTTTCTTTGAGATGGAGTCTCGCTCTTTCACCCAGGCTGGAGTGCAATGGTGTGATCTCAGCTCACTGCAATGTCTGCCTCCCCAGTTCAAGTGATTCTTCTGCCTCAGCCTCCCAAGTAGCTGGGACTACAGGCGCATGCCACCACTCCCGGCCAATTTTTTGTTTTTTTTTTTTTTAGTAGAGACAGGGTTTCACCATGTTAGCCAGGATGGTCTCAATCTCCTGACCTCATGATCTACCCTCCTTGGCCTCCCAAAGTGCTGGGATTACAGATGTGCACCACCGTGCCCAGAGAGCTTAATGAATATTAAGGAAAAGTATAAAAAGGATTAAACGATTTAGTGTGCACATATAATGCATATTGAAGACCCAGAGAGGGAAGAAATAAATGGATGGGCCACTAAATTAAGTTTTATTCCTATAGATGCAGAGCTTATTATTAAGAGTCTCTCACAGTAAAGGCTCTAGGTCAAGCTGCAGTAGACTGTACACGCATGATTAATTCTATACCTCCCACAGAAACTTCAAGACAGTTTTTTTTTTGTTTGTTTGTTTGTTTTGCTGTTTCTCCAAAATTGTATTTTAATTTAAATTACAGGATCAGCCAGATATTCTGATAAGAAATTCACTTTTCCTCAGGAGAAAGAAAATGCTTTCATAGCATTGTTAACAAATGTATACATCTCCACTTTTTTAAGGGTTAAAAGTCACATTAAATAGCCAAGACCAATTTTTTTTAAAAGCACAGACACATAACAGTGGAAAACAATTAGAGTATCATCAATATATCAGAAATGTTGATAACTATGTGGAAAGAAAAACACAGATAGGTTTGAATTTCCAGAAAAATCAAAAGAGAGAAAATTGCATCTCAGAACACCAAAGACAAGCCAGGTTCTTTCCAAGAAAGCCTCAGATAAGCTCCAGGTTCAGCATCAGCAAATTCAAACAGAGGAGTGGGCTATAAGAGAATTGGGGCCTGAGAGAAAAATGAAAGCCAGCCTGAGAGAAAATGAAAGCCAGACTTGGACTAATTGCAGAATCTGGGCCAAAAAAAAAAAAGAAAGAATTAAACTAGAGGCCAGGCGCAGTGGCTCACACCTGTAATCCCAGCACTTTGGGAGGTCAAGGCAGGCGGATCACTTGAAGTCAGGAATTCAAGACCAGCCTGGCCCAACATGGTAAAACCCTGTCTCTACTTAAAATACAAGAAATTAGCCAGGCATGTGGTGCGGGCCTGTAGTCCCAGCTACCCAGGAGGCTGAGGCACAAGAATCGCTTGAATCCATGAGGCAGAGGTTGCAGGGAGCTGAGATTGCGTCACAGCACTCCAGCCTGGGCAACAGAGGGAGACTCCATCTCAAAAAAAAAAAAGAAAGAAAGAAAGGAAAAAAAAAAAGTATTAAACTAGATAGTCACAATGAAGTTATAACATGTATACACTGGCCGGGCGCGGTGGCTCACACCCGTAATCCCAGCACTTTGGGAGGCTGAGGCAGGCAGATCATGAGGTCAGGAGATCGAGATCATCCTGGCTAACACGGTGAAACCCCGTCTCTACTAAAAATACAAAAAATTAGGTGGGCATGGTGGTGGGCGCCTGTAGTCCCAACTACTCGGGAGGCTGAGGCAGGAGAATGGTGTGAACCCGGAAGGTGGAGCTTGCAGTGAGCCAAGATCACGCCACTGCACTCCAGCCTGGGTGACAGAGCAAGACTCCGTCTCAAAAAAAAAAAGAAAAATCTATACACCAAATAACAGCATCAACACTCAGAGCAAAAACTGTAGGAGTTACATGGAGAACTACAAATACCCTAGAGGTAGACTTCAATTAACCCCCCTTAATCAATGTTACAGCAGTGGACAAAAAGTAGGTGAGAATATAGGAAAAAAAAGAGTAATATCTTCAAAGGTCTAAGGAAAAAAATTTTGGAACTCAGCATTATTATTAACTAAGCATGAGGACAAAACAAAAACATTTCGGAAGTAAAAAAAAATTACCATTTAAGCTCCCTATATGAAAGAGCATGACTTGAGGAAGTTCTTCAGCGCGAAAGAAGGAATCTAAGGTATCAGGTTATGCGATTATGGTGGCAGCTAAGTCGAACCAGAAACAAATGAAGGAAAGATTTCAGCAGCAAAGTTTTAGTGTCATAAGATTAAGTTTCCTTCTAGCTTAGTCCAATCACAATATTTGTTTATAGTGAATAATACTTATGCAATCACATTATCATAAGTGCTATCTACTGATTTTCAATTTCAGGTATAACAATACCCAAAGCACAGGATATTTAATAATTATATTAAACAATCGCATGTAAAATCTCAACAAATTCAAGTGTGCAAGAAATACCACCTTATTTTTTATACTTCAACTTAATTTCTGCATCTAGGAAATATCCTCTTTCTCCCCATACCTCCCTCATAGGTCCCACTTGATGGGAAATGTAATCACAGACATTCCTGGGGTTACTCTGCCCTCCCTTGGTCTGGTCAATGGCACACAATTACAAAAGCATCAGAGAAAAGGGAGACCCTCCCATCATGAGTGATCTCTATACCCAGGTAACAGAGCCTCAACGAATGATTGTTTCCCATGCTGCAAATCTTTGCTCTTTTGGGACTTTTGCGGCCCTATGTGAGGCATGAGAGTCTTAGCTAAGCTTGGGAACCCTGTACTAGGGTCCTTCCTTCCCCAGGTATCTGACACGTCTAACCATTCTGAGCCTCCTCCTTGGAGCTCTACCATGGAGCAATGTTTGAATCCTGTATACCTTTTCACCACCACCCACCCTCATGGAATCTCTAGGAGAGAAGCCTCTCCCCACCTCCTGTATCTCCCAGTCACCACGCTGCTTCCCTTCAATCCTGCGCTCCTCAGTGAATTTAGTTTTACAGAAAACAAAATCCAGGAAAAATTGTACAGACTAATTCCGCTTTCCTCCCTGTCCCATACCTCCCTGATATGATAAAATTCAGAGGCTGTTACTTGCTTGAATGGAGAAATGGAAAGGGAGAAATACAAATATCATAAATATTATTCAGACACATATTAATATAACTAAGAAAAATTGAGAAGCAGATGGAAGTAGAAAGAAAGATAGTATTCTTATCTTTCATTGTGGTTATTCAATCCATATTAAATTTGATAAATGAAGAATTAAACATTTAAATACATTGTTTAAAGTGAATAAAGCAACATTTAAACATTTAAATACATTGTTTAAAGTGAATAAAGCCACATACAGTGGCTCACATCTGTAATCCCAGCACTTTGGGAGGCCGAGGCAGGATTGCTGGGGCCAGGAGTTTGAGACAAGCCCAGGCAACATAGTAAGACTCTGTCTCTACAAAAAAATTAAAAATTAGCTGGGTATGGTGGTACCTACCTGTAGTCCCAGCTACTTAGGAGGATGAGTTGGAAGGATCACTTGAGCCCAGGAGTTTGACACTGCAGTGAGCCATGGTTGTGCCACTGCACTTCAGCCTGGGTGACGAAGCAAGACCCTGTCTCTGAAAGAAAAAAAAAAAAAGAAGAAGAAGAAGAAGAAAAATATAAACTATAAATAAGTCCAGAGGTGGAGGGGTAGGTAGGTCATGATAAATTCTTAATCTTTTTTTATATATGCTTTTATTTTTCCGTGATTACAAACACAACTGAATATCAAATGCACAAAGTAAGAATTATACGGGGAAAAAAAATCAGATACGTTCATATATATATATCACCTTTTCAAGGCTATTTCCATCCAGAATAACCTTGGTTTGCCAGGGCCAATAGAAAGAAGTCACAAAATCGCCTTTAGTCAAATTTGTGTGTTTGCTTTCTTCTATAATTCCAATACCTCCACCCTCAACTACTTGAGATAGCTGCCAACGTGTTATATAATCAGTGCCAGTGTCTTCACTCATTCTACGAGGAAGGCTGTCACTTCACACTTGGAAGGTTGCACAGCGGCCAGGCAGAGGCGCTCCTCACATCCCAGACGATGCGCGGCCAGGCAGAGACGCTCCTCACTTCCTAGACGGGGTGGCCTCCAGGCAGAGTCTGTAATCTTAGCACTTTGGGAGGCCAAGGCAGGCAGCTGGGAGGAAGTTGTAGCAAGCCGAGATCATGCCACTGCACTCCAGCCTGGGCAACATTGAGCATTGAATGAGCGAGACCCCGTCTGTAATCCCAGCACTTCGGGAGGCCGAGGCGGGCAGATCACTCAAAGTCAGGAGTTGGAGACCAGCCTGGCCAACATGGCGAAACCTCGTCTCCACCAAAAATACAAAAACTAGCCAGGCGTGGTGGTGCGCGCCTGCAATCCCAGGCACTTGGCAGGCCGAGGCAGGAGAATCACGGGAGCCCGAGGCAGGGAGGTTGCAGTGAGCCAAGATTATGCCGCTGCACTGCAGCCTGGGCAACAGAGGGAGACCGTCTCAAGGAAGGAAGGAAGGAAGGAAGGAAGGAAGGAAGGAAGGAAGGAAGGAAGGAAGGAAGGAAGTTAGTTCTTAATCTTTCATAGTGGAAAATCAATAGATTTTGCGTAAACTTGATAAAACTTGAAGTAGATAAGTATGGTTAAATGAAAAGCAGAAACTTAGCAGGGGTGATTTCTGGGAAGTGAATTAAGGATTGGGGAGGAGATAGTTGAGCAGAGGAGGGAGATTTTTTCACTTCAAGTTTTTTATCCTTATCTTTACATTATGCAAATGTAATACTTTTCTAACAAAAATTAGTTTAATTAAAAATAAATAACACTACCTCCTTTCCAACACACTACCTCATAAATATTTATAAGATATAGTTAATAAAGATTTCATGTTAAAATATGCACACGGGCACTAGATCTTGGCTTTTGTGACACAGAGTAGCAAACATAAGAAGCCATGTTTGCTTGCCAGCATAATTTTGCAGTCACCCTGACTCTGTTAAAAATGCAGCTCTCCAAAGAATGCCTTAAAGATGATAAACAGGATATAGCACATAGCTCCCCAGTCTCTTGCCTGAGATACTACACTCCTTAAAAGATAAATGACCTTGGTCCTTGCCTTTTCTGACACATAAGACAAAGCCTGCCAAGGTGTTGCAAGGTTATGCCCCTGCAAACTGGAACCAAAGGTACTCTTGCACTCAAGCTTTACTGCAATTTTTTTTACACTGTATTTTCACTGCTTGTATAAAAACTGAACTGAAATGCTGCATTGGAGTAGTAGGACAGACATTCTCTAGGAAACTCTCCCGGGTTATAATCCTCAGTAAGACTTCTGAATAAAACTGACTGTAACTCTTTAAAGGTCTGATTTGTCTTAATTTTACAATTTTAAAATTTACTATTAAATTCCTTTCCATAATATAAGCATCTGCTAAAATGTTCACATTTTAAATAAATCCTTAACTTTATACAGATGAACAAGTAATTTACCCAAGAATAAACACTTGGAAAATAACTAGAAGGAAACAGTAACAAAAAATAATTAGTGACAAAGCAATATATATATTGCTTTGTCACTTTTTTTTTTTTGAGACAGGGCCTCACTCTGTCATTCATGCCGGATCACTGCAGCCTTAATCTCCTGGGCTCAAGTGATTCTCCCTCCAGCACACCTGGCTAAATTTTAATTTTCATAGAGATGGGGTCTCACTACGCTGCCCAGGCTGGTCTTGAACTCCTGGGCTCAAGTGATGCTCCTGCTTCAGCCTCCCAAGGTCTGTGATTACAAGTATGAGCCACTGTACCTGGCCTGACGAAGCAATAGTAACGAGCATGATTTTTTTCAGAAAAGGAAATTATTCAAACCTTTCATTATCAGAATCACAAAAATAATCATGTCATTTGATCTAGTAAAACTATTTTTAGGAATATATTCCAGGCTGGGCACAGTGGTTCATACCTATAATCCCAGCATTTTTGGATGTCAAGGTGGGAAGATCACTTGAGCCCAGGAGTTTGAGACCAGTCTGGGCAACATAGTGAGACCCTATCTCTATAGAATTTTTTTTTAATTAGCTAGGAGTGGTGGCACTTGCCCATAGTCTCCACTACTCAGGAGGCTGAGGTGGGAGGATCACTTGAGCCCAGAGGTTTGAGGCTGCAGTGAGCTATAATTGCACCACTGGACTCAGCCCAGATGACAGAGTGAGACCCTGTCTTGAAAATAATAACAATAATATATTCCAACATTTTGCTAAAATACACCACAGTTCCTATATGTAATCTCTATCAATGTATATTACATGTAATCTAAACTTTATGTAGCAAATTTGCATAAATCATAAATCTTGAACAAAATAATGTATAAGATACTATAATCATTAACCACATAGGCCTAGCAGACTTATGGCAGGATAAATTTCATCCCTAGCTCTCATTCTTCTCCCTTGTAAAATATTTACTTATCCATTGAATACTAGTTATGTTCCAGAGAAATGTATCTTCAGTTATCTATATTAGATACCAAACTTCCGTCTGTAATATTAACTGCGCTCTCTCATTTCCCCACTCCGTTGGTATTCTTTTTCATCTTTCTTTTGTGCAAATGTTTCCCTCTTTTTTTTTTTTTTTTGAGACAGAGAGTCTCACTCTGTTGCCCAGGCTGGAGTGCAGTGGCGTGATCTCAGCTCACTGCAATCTCTGCCTCCTGGGTTTAAGTGATTCTCCTGCCTCAGCCTCCAGAGTAGCTGAGATTACAGGCATGCGCCAACACACCGAATTTTTGTGTTTTTTGTAGAGACGGGTTTTCACCATGTTGGCCAGGATTGTCTCGAACTTCTGACCTCAAGTGATTCTCCCACCTCAGCCTCCCAAATGCTGGGATTACAGGCATGAGCCACCGTGTCTGGCTATTTTTCTTATTTTATATAAATACATATATAGTTTGAATTTTTCTATTTTGTTGTCGATGGTTTTCTTTAATATTTTTATAATTTCTAAATTATCTGATTCCTTATTACTCAGTAATTCCCCATCTGGGGTTCTCTCTTGAAAAATGATCGGAAACTTGGACACCCTGAAAGGGATCACAGTTAGGTGGAGATGGTAGTGGTGAGGAGGGAAGTGGGGATTCACTTTCTAATGTATACATTTTGCATTGTTTGAAAGGGATTTTTACTTCTTTCAGTTTTTAAAAATTTTTTGTTGTTGTTGTTGTTTGTTTGTTTGTTTTTTGAGACAGGGTCTCACTCCCATCACCTAGGCTGAAGTGCAGTGGCTTGATCACAGCTCACTGCAGCCTCAACTTCGTGGCTTAAGTGATCCTCCCACCTCAGCCTCCTGAGTAGCTGGGACTACAGGTGCATGCCACCATGTCTGGCTAAGTTTTGTATTTTTTGTAGAGAGAGGATTTTGCCATGTTGCCAGGCTGGACTCAAACTCCGAGGCTCAAGCAATCCTCCCGCCTTGGCCTCCCAAAGTGCTGGGATTATAGGTGTGAGCCACCATGCCCAGCCTAAAAATAGTTTTTAAAAAAATTACAGTACTCCCCTCCCTCATTATAAAGACTTTAAAAATGAGGAAATACTTTAGTGATATAAAAAAGAAGCCTCAACAAAAATAAACATTTTAAAGTATGTTAGAGGATTATTTATAATAGGAAAATGTAAAATAGCTAACAAAAACAGATTGATTGATTTGTAATATATAATATGTTTAAAACAACAAATTGGACAGATGTTAAAGAAAATTATTTTAACAAAATATTTTTTTAATAACTGGAAAATGTAACACCTAATTCGTTCATCGGGAACTTATAATTAGATTCAGCTATTTGCAGTCATTTTTAAGCTATTATTTATTGTACAAAAACCATTATTAAAACACAAAGTAGAAATTAAAATACAAGAAAGGTTCATACAGTCTTGTCACATCACATGGTAAGTTCCAGGCTTTGTCAGCACGTGCACATAACTTTTAAATAATTGTCATTTAACAACTTTGTGCTTACATATTTTCAGAGGTGTTTTAGGAGGTGTGAGCTTAAATTTTAGAGATTTTGAATTAAGATGTGTTTTCTTTTTTTTGTTTTTTTTTTTGAGACGGAGTCTCGCTCTGTCGCCCAGGCTGGAGTGCAGTGGCGCAATCTCAGCTCACTGCAAGCTCCGCCTCCCGGGTTCACACCATTCTCCCACCTCAGCCTCCCGAGTAGCTGGGACTACAGGTGCCCGCCACTGCACCCAGCTAATTTTTTGTATTTTTAGTAGAGACAGGGTTTCACCATGGTCTCGATCTCCTGACCTCGTGATCTGCCCACCTCGGCCTCCCAAAGTGCTGGGATTACAGGCGTGAGCCACTGCACCCCGCCCTAAGATGTGTTTTCAATCATATTATGTGAGTTTACAGCATCATAAAAATATTTGTCACTTTATGTAAAACATCTACATAATAAAAATATCAGTCAGCATATTTTTGCATTTCTGCTATGCTTTCTCAGATGGTTCCTAAGGGAAGAATTATTAATAGCCTTTGATGATTGGTGGAAGAAAGCAGCAATAAATGGATGAATAATGAAAAGTTTGGATGAGTTCTACTTTGTTAAAATCTCAAAATAAACACGTAGGGGGGAGAAAAGCTGATTCAAAGCAATGGCTCACAATGTTGTGAATTAAGTGAAATCTTATCCATGTTTTAAACAAGTGGTACTGATTAGGAAACATCTTTTTTTTTTTTTTCGAGACAGGATCTCGCTCTATCACCCAGGCTGGAGTGCAGTGGTGCAATCATGGCTCTCTGCACCCTCAACCTCCTGGGCTCAAGCCATCCTCCCACCTCAGCCTCCTGAGTGGCTGGGACTATAGATGCACACCAACATGCCTAAGTTTTTTGCACTTTTTTTTGTTGAGACGAGGTTTTGCCATGTTGCCCAGACTGGTCTTGAACTCCTGGCTCAAGCAGTCTGCTGCCTTGAGCTCCCAAAGTGCTGGGATTATAGGCATGAGCCACCACGCCTGATGGGAAACATGTTTTGTTTTCTAGATAGACTCCACCAGTTTATAGTTGTGATCAATTAACATTAAAATTTTTCATTCATACTAATTGTGTGTGTTTGTGTGTGTATTTGTGTGTGTGTGTGTATGTGTGTGTGTGTGTGTGTAGAGATGGCATTTGCCATGTTGCCTGGGCTGGTCTTGAACCCCTGAGCTCAAGTGATCCTCCTGCCTTGGCCTCCCAAAGTGCTAGGATTACAGGGATGCACCACTGTGCCCTGCCATTCTTACTAATTGCTGACAGCAAAACTTCTTGCTCTTTATTTTTCAACATTTTAATTAAAAATGCATATAGTTTCTTTTCTTTTTCTTTCTTTCTTTCTTCTTTTTCTTTCTACTCTCCTGTAAACTCACAAAACACCATAGAGTTTCTATTGGTACAATTCAAGGACATTGTTGTTATTGTTGTTGTTGAAAATCTTTATTTTCCAGATGAGGAAACCAAAGCTCAGGAAAGATTAAGTCACCTGCCCAAGGCCACATAGATTAAAATGTGGCAAGATTGGTATTCGAACCAGTCTGTGGGGCCCAAGCCCACACCCTCTCCACACTAATTTTCACAACAATCTGACAAAGTAGATGTTGATATGATCTGCACCTTACAGATGAAGTCTGAGAACAAGATTTGAGCAGCTCCATGACTATAGCTCAGGGTGGACAAACTAAAACTCCACTCTCAACCTTTATGTTATCAGTATTTCTTGAATGAATGAGTGATTCCTTTTGCTCCTTTTGTAACCAAAAGACAGACTCAGTCACTCACCACTTGCAGAGTGCAGTTAAGAGTGAGGCCTGTTATAAAGAAAGTGACTTTTGTTCCAAAGCTAGCTTAGTGGAAGAAGTACAGGCTCTTGCTTTTAAGGGTACCACTTTGCTTTCGGAGCAGAAAGCAGGCACTTTTTTTTTTTTTTTTTTTTTTTTTGAGATGGAGTCTCGCTTTTGCTGCCCAGGCTGGAGTGCAATGACACGATCTCGGCTCACTGCACCCTCCGCTGCCCGGGTTCAAGCAGTTCTCCTGTCTCCGCCTCCCGAGTAGCTGGGACTATAGGCGCCCACCATCACGCCCGGCTAATTATTGTATTTTTAGTAGAGATGGGGTTTCACCATATTAGTCAGGCTGGTCTCGAACTCCTGACCTCAGGTGATCCGCCTGCTTTGGCCTCCCAAAGTGCTGTGATTACAGGCGTGAGCCACTGCCCCCAGCCGAAAGCAGTCACTTTTAAACGGGTACTTGGCATGAATGGCATGCAGAGAGGAAAATGCAGATGGGAGCCTGCATAGCTTGATTGGTGCCTTATCTATGGGCAGTGGAGCTGGTGCCTTTTGTGGGCAGAATTAGGTTGTAAAAATGGCTGAACCTCTCCAGGTGGGAGAGAGTTTCATAGTAGGCATACTTTGGATCGTAGATTGACTGTTGTCTCTTGAGGGAATCTCCTGGTGGGAAAGAGTTCTGCTCTGAAGTTTCTAAGGACATAGTTAGATGACCTTGCCCTGTAAGGAGCATCTGGTGCAGGGGAGGTAAAAAAATTATAATTACATGTATAAAGAGCTATGTAGGAAGTGGTGCACGGGGGAAAAGGAAACAGAAAAAATAATTTAAAAATAACTCATTTTGTATCTCTTAGTAAATGGGGGTACTTGGTTATACTTTTGGCTCCAACTTTAAGATTTTAAGACAAGTACCAATTTTACTCCATTTCAGTATGTTTACAGATAGAACCCATCAGATGAAGACCACCAGGAACACACTTGTAGTTAACATTTGGTTTGTTTATTTGCTGTCCTGGGATGTCTGGGCAAGACAGACTTGGGAGAGGCTTATCATGGGGTTTGGGCTTGTGCCGAATGATTCTGACGAGGGACCGGGAGAAGCAGGGGTCAGCTCTGGAATGGTGCTGTCATGAAGCAGGGGCAGTTTAGCAATTGAGAGTTCTCAATAATCTTTGTTCTGGAGCTGACAGGAACAAAGCAGAACTGGGGATGTCACTGGTAAAAGAGCAGTAATCACTCAAAAGGAGAGGGGCTGTATAGCCCAAGAGGAAACATTGTTTACATGGCCTTGGCCTCCTCTCATTAGAAACTTTTTTTTTTTAAGGTTCTGTTAGGAACGTGCTAGCCTGATTACCTGTTTCCTTGGAAACTACAGTTTAAAAACCTTTTATCTGAAGCTCTGGGTTGGAAATTGAGGCAACTCTCCTATGTCAAAGTGACCCACATGGCTCAGATCTTTCAAGTAGGAGTGAGATATTTCATTCTCATTGATATAATTTCAAACAGCAAAGTTTCTCATAAATTATGATGTTTTCCAATAGAAATGTAATGTGAACTATCCAAGTAATTTAAATGTTTCTAATAGCCACATTAAAAAGTAAATAGAAACAGGTGAAATTAATTTTAGTAATACAGTTTAACTCAATATATTCACAATATTCAACATGAAATCAATATGAAAATATTAAATTGCTTTCTTTATTCTTTTTTTTGGTACCAAGTCTCAGATATCCAGTATACAGCTGGGCACAGTGGCTCATGCTTGTAATCCCAGCACTTTGGGAAGCTGAAGCAGGAGGATCAAGGCTAGGAGTTCGAGACCAGCCTGGGCAACATAGTATGACCTTGTCTCTAAAAAAGAAAAAAAGAAAGAAAGAAAAAGAAAAAAAAATAAATCCAGTATGGCAGATATCAATTTGGGCTTTAGATTTTCACTGGAAATACTTGCTTTGTATCTAGAAAATTTGCAGTTGAAAAAGTGAATTTACAGTTGGAAAAGTAGATTTACATACTCCAGTTGTTCCAACATATTCAAGAGTTTTCCAATAAGTGAATTTAAAACACATACTAGTTTTATATTTAAATTTAAATGACAGCTGACCCTCAAATAACATGGGTTTGAACTGCCCCATCCCCTTATACATGGATTGTTTTCTGCTTTGGCACCTCTGGACAGCAAGACCAACCCCTCCTCTTCAGCCTACTCAATGTGAAGATGAAAAGGATGAAGATCTTTATGATGATCCACTTCCACTTAATGAATAGTAAATATATTTTCTTAATAACATTTTCTTTCTCTAGCTTACTTAACTGCAAGAATATAGCAAATAATACCTGTAACAGGGGAGGCTAAGGCAGCACGATTGGTTGAGCCCAGGAGATTGAGGCTGCCAGCAAGCTATGATCACATCACTGCATTGCAGCCTGGGCTATGGAGCAACACCCTGTATCTAAAATAAATAAATAAGTAAACAAATAAAACATAGGAAATATGTGTCAATTCACTCTTTATCAGTAAGGCTTCTGGTCAACAGTAGGCTATTAGTAGTTAAGTTTTAGGGAAGTCACGAGTTATACTCGAATTTTCTACTGCCTGAAACGCACCTCATCTTCGTGTTGTTCAAGGTCAACTGTACTGAAAGTAAAATGCAAAATTCAGTTCCTCAGTCACTCTAGGCACAATTCAGGTGCTCAATAGCTATGTGGCTGGTGGCAACCATGTTGGATGGCTCAGGTCTGTGATTTTAGAGAATAAGTTTTCTCATCAACTGCCCTTGATGTCTAAAAACCAGACTTTGCAGGTCCATACTATCTTTAGTTCTCTTTCTCCTACCTTACCTTTTTTTGTAGCCATAAATTCTCTGCCACATTACATGAATCTCAATTTTATTATATTTCATTTTTTCTTTTCAGCTTGAAGCTCAGGGCTGCTGTCCAGCCCTGTCCACTCCCCTGTCAAGGGATATCATTATTGTGAAACAAGGATATAATCTTCTATGACTTCCAAGTACATACATAATGGCACAAAGGAATTATAGAGTTTTTCAGAGCTCTTCCCTGAAACCAGATGCCATGACAAGTAAGATACATTACAAGTTTCTTGATACAAAAATAATGAGGTTCCTCGAGTTAACAGTAAAGAACTTTGGCAGACTACAGACAATGTTCCTGCCTGCACTGATACTTTAAAATAGGGTTCTATGTGCCCAGTTCCAGAGACAAAACATGTTTGTGCCCAATGATGATCTAATAAAGGGAAAAGTGTACCCATATTCATGATTCAGTTCTGCCATTAACTAATTATGAATCAATGGGTAAATAATTTAAATCAGTATGTTTTCCAAGGTGTACACTGATACTTGCTTCAGTATTGTGAGAGAATTTTTAATCTATAGAATAAAAGAAACGTGGCCAGGCACAGTGGCTCACACCTGTAATCCCAGCACTTTGGGAGGCCAAGGCAGGAGGATTGCTTGGGCCCAAGAGTTTGAGACCAGCCTGGGCAATGTAGTGGGACCTCATCTCTACAAAAAAGTTTTAAAAAAATCAGCCGAGCATGGTGGTGCATGCCTATAGTCCCAGCTACTTGGGAGGCTGAGGTGGGAGGATTGCTTGAGCCTAGGAGATAGAAGTTTCAGTGAGCCAGGATTGCACCACTGCACTCCCAACATGGGTAACAGAGCAAGACCCTGTCTCAAAAAAAAATTTTTTTTTAAAGAATAAAAAATCAAAGAGAAGCAAAGTGATATAATCATTTTAAAAGGGAGCTTGTTGTTCTACAAAGAGCATAAATAAACACTGAAGAGTTATCTCTCCTCAGAGAGATGTGGATTCAAACTAGGAGCCAAGTAGTCAAGACACCAAGATGTAGCTAGGGCCACTGTTTAAAGTGAGAGTTGGAGTTAAAAACCAGCTACTATAGAAGTACTGCTGACTCTGCAATGCCCTGTTTTGTTAGATTATGATTGGATTAATATGTGTATATTAGATTCATTCTGTAGAACTTTTGTGTAAAGTTACTTTTTTTATATAGCATGTATTCCCATGAAGAGAAAAAAAATGCAAGCCCAAGGATTTTCACACTCAAAAAGGAACATTCTAACTTTATCAATGTGCCTCCTAAGTCACTTCATTTCCCTATTCAAAGCTGCAAGATGTCATCAAATAGTCAATACAAATGCTCTTTGCATGTTGAAAAGTAAAGAACTGTATGCTCGTATTGAAATATGCTGGCATGGGCACGGTGGCTCACACCTGTAATCCCAGCACTTTGGGAAGCCGAGGCGGGTGGATTATGAGGTCAGGAGATTGAGACCATCCTGGCCAACCCGGTGAAACTCCGTCTCTACTAAAAATACAAAAAATTAGCCAGGCGTGGTGGTGGGCACCTGCAGTCCCAGCTACTCTGGAGGCTGAGGCAGGAGAATGGTGTGAACCCGGGAGGTGGAGCTTGCAGTGAACCAAGATCGCGCCACTGCACTCTAGCCTGGGCAACAGAGCAAGACTCTGTCTCAAAAAAAGAAAAAACAAAACAAAAAAAACAAAAAGAGAAACGAAATATGCTGGCACACAGCACTCCATTTACTCCTATTTTATTGAGCAATATTACTGATCATAAAACTTGGATGTTTTGTTGTTAAACAATTTTATAATTGCAAAACATATTAGGTGCATATGGAAAAACTAGGAAAATATGTAACCATAAGAAGAAGAAAATATAAATGATAAAATTATACTCTCTGGATCAAATAATTAATTAAATGTTTTTTATTTGTCCACTTTCCTTGTGTGATCTTGAGTAGGTTACTTTAAGGCAAGTTACTTGCCAGGCTTGGTAGTGCGCACCTGTAGTCCCAGCTACTTTGGAGGCTGAGGCAGGAGAATCACTTGAACCCAGGAGGCAGAGGTTTCAGTGAGCCGAGATCATGCCACTACACTCCAGCCTGGGCAGCAGAGCAAGACTCAAACGATAAATAAATAAAATATAAATAAATAAATAAATAAATAAATGACTCGTGAATACTGTCATCGTTCCAGATAGCAGCAGAATCCTTTTCTGGGAATAATTATTTGGGGATTTTTATGGAGGATACAATTTGCTGGCATCCTAGTGAAACTGTACTCATTTGTAAAATGTTTAGTATACAATATAAAAGACTGCTAAGATTTGAAAGACTGAAAATTGTACATCGTTCAGAGGTTATCAGTGTTCATTAAAATGTCACTAATTTTATGTTTGTCATTAATATTAGGCATTCAATAAGCAGTTGCTAGTTGGCTGATCAAGCGACTCCTCAGGTAACAGAGTTGATTAACAGTAAATGGGGGTTATCATGGCTCCTCTGGACTTGAAACAAAAAAATTGCTTTCAACTTCACCATTAGAACTATTTGAGGGCAGGAACTGTATCTTCTTCAATTGTGCTTAAATACGGCACTTGGTACGTAGTAGGGCTCAATGCATGTTGAATTAAGCGCCACAGAATGATTTAAATGATTTAACCACTTATCTAAGTTTCATAGGTTCTCTAACTGATTTAAAAAACACAAGTAAGTAAATAAATACAAATTAATGGTACTTGGAAAAATGCTGATTTTAGTGCTGTGGCAGGAAAACATATAAGATGAGTTATGGGCATCTTGTGATATCAAAGAGTAGGGAAGTGCTAAAACAAATAAACAGAAACCAAAAAAACTGTACAATGATGGGAATATGTCAAAGTGATAGAGGAACAAATGGAAAGAGCTGCCAATGGCTATAGCTGGAACAATTTAAGCAATAAAATAAAGTATTATGGGAGTATAACCCAAAGTATAAAATAAATATACTAAGAATCTATCCTGATATAGGCAAATGATTAAATAAATTAGTAATGAGGGGAAAGGAAGCAAGATGGTGAAATAGAAGCCTACACCATTCATTTCTTACTGGAACATCAAATTTTAGTGACTATCTGCACACAGAACCAAAAATCAGGTGAACAATCATGGTACCTGGTTTTGACTTCATATTTGCAAAAGAGGCACTGAGGAAGGCAAGAGAAATAGTCTTGAATTGCTGACACCATCCCTCCCCCATCCTCCACCAGTGGCCATGTGGTGTGGAGAGAGAATCTGTGCCCTTTGGGGAGGGAGAGCGCAGTGACTGATGGACTTCACATTATATTCAGTGCTGCCTTGTCACAGCAGAGTTAAAGCTGTGCTGGGTTCAGCCAGCACCCACGCATGGAGGGAGCATTTGGACCATCCCTAGCCAGAGGGGAATAGCCTAGCAATTGGAACGTGAGCTTCTCAGCAAGGCACACCACAGCGGGCTGAAGTGCTCTGGGGTCCTAGGTAAACCTGAAAGGCAGTCTGAACACAAGGACTGCAAGTCCTAGGCAACTCCTAATGCTAGGCTTGCCTTACAGCCAGTGAACTAGCATGGTAAGTGACCTGAAGTGACAGCAGCTGGCACAGCTTGTGCCATACCTCCCCAAACCCCAGGAAGTGCAGCTCTCTGCAACAAAAGTGACTCTTTCCTTCTGCTTAGAGGAGAGTGAAGGGTAAAGAGGACTTTGTCTTGCATCTGGGATACCAGCTCAGCCACAGTACAATAGGACATTGAGCAGGGTGATGAGGCTCCCATCCCAGGCCCTAGCTCCTAGACAACATTTCTAGACACACCTTGGGTGAAAAGGGAACCTACTGCCTTGAAAGGAAGGACTCAGTCCTGGCAGGATTCATCAGTCCTTGGGCCCCTGAATAGCAGCAATACCAGGGAGTATGCTGTGGGCCTTGGGCTCTGAGATATGCTGGCTTCAGGGGTGACCCAGCACATGCCCAGCTGTGGTGGCTACAGTGAAAGACTCCTTCTATTTGAGAAAAGCAGAGGGAAACGTAAAGGGGGCTTTGTCTTGCACCTTAGGTACCAGTTCAGCCACAGAGGGGTAGAGCACCAAGAGGGTTCTTGGGGGAGTCCTTGAGTCCAGGCTTAGGCTGACAGCATTTCTGGATCTGCCCTGGGCCAAAGGGGAGCCCACTGCCCTGAAGGGTGAGTTCTAGGCCTGGCAGCATTCATTGCAAGCTGACAGAAGAATGCTTGAGCTTTATGTGAACATCAGCCGTAGCCTGGCAGAAACCCCCATGAACAGGTGGTGGTGGTGGCTATAGGAGAGGCTCCTCTGCCTGTGGAAAGGGAAGGGAAGAGATGAAAGGGCTTTGTATTATGGTTTGAATTCCAGCTTAGCCACAGTAGAATAGAACATCAGGTAGGCCAGGCGCAGTGGCTCACGCCTGTAATCCCAGCACTATGGGAGGCCGAGGTGGGTGGATCACGAGGTCAGGAGTTCAAGACCAGCCTGGCCAACATAGTGAAACCTTGTTTCTAATAAAAATACAAAAGTTAGCCGGGTGTGATGGCAGATGCCTGTAATCCCAGCTACTCGGGAGACTGAGGCAGGAGAATCATTTGAATCTGGGAGGCAGAGTTTGTAGTGAGCCGAGATTGAGCCACTGTACTCCAGCTTGGGCGGCAGAGTGAGACTCCGTCTCAAAAAAAAAAAATAATAATAATAATAAATAGAACATCAGGTAAATTGCTAAGATTTCTGACTCCAATCCCCGGCTCCCAGACAGCCCAGCTCTGGGAATACCCGGGGCCTAGGGGAACTCACTGCCATGATAGGTGCTGGCTTAAGGTCTGATCCAGCACAGTCCCAGTGGTGGTGGCCACAGTGGGCCACCACCCTCAGTTCCAGCTGGCTCAGCAGAGAGACAGATTCCATTTATTTCCAAGCAAGTAAGTGAAAAGAACAAGAGTCTCTGCCTGTAATTCAGAGAATTCTTCCAGATCTTTTCCAAGACCATCAAGGTGGTACCTCTACAAGTCTGAAAAAACCACAGCATTATTAGGCTTGGGGCAGAAGTCCCTTCAAACACCCTGAAAGCCTTCCCAAGAAGGACAGCCAAAAACAAGCCCAGATTGTGAAGACTACAATAAATACTTAATTTTTCAATGCCCAGACACCAAATGAACATCTACAAGCATTAACACTATCCAGGAAACATGATCTCATGAAATGAACTAAATAAGGAACCAGGGACCAATCCTGCAGAAACATAGATAAAGGAACTTTCAGGCAGAGAATTCAAAGCAGCTGTTTTGAGGAAACTCAAAGAAAATCAACACAACACAGAGAAGGAATTCAGAATTCTACCAGATAAATTTAACAAAGAAGCTGAAATAATTTAAAAGAAGCAGAAATTCCAGGGTAAAAAAATATAATTGACATGCTGAAGAATGCATCAGAGTTTCTTAATAGCAGAATAGTTTTGTTTTTGTTTCTCTTTTTTGCTTTTTTTTTTTTTTTTGAGACCGGTTCCCACTTTTTTGTCCAGGCTAGGGTACAGTGGTGCGATCATAGCTCACTGTAACCTCAAACTCCTGGGCTCCAGTGATGTTCCCACTTCAGCCTCCCAAGTAGTGGGACTAGAGATGTGCGCCACCATGCCCAGCTAATATTGTATTATTATTATTATTAGGTAGAGATGGGGTCTTGCTATGTTGCCAGTGCTGGACTTGAACTCCTGGCCTCAGGTGATTCTCCCATCTTGGCCTCCCAAAGTGCTGAAATTTACAGTTATGAGCCACCATTCTCTTTTTTTTTTTTTTTTTTTTTTTTTTTGAGACGAGTCTCACTCTGTCACCCAGGCCAGAGTGGAGTGGCGCAATCTCAGCTCACTGCAACCTCCACCTCCTGGATTCAAGCGATTCTCCTGCCTCAGCCTCCTGAGTAGCTAGGACTACAGGCACGCACCACCACGCCCAGCTAATTTTTGTACTTTTAGCAGAGACGGCATTTCACCATATTGGCCAGGGTGATCTTGATCTCTTGACCTTGTGATCCCCCTGCCTTGACCTCCCAAAGTGCTGGGATTACAAGCATGAGCCACAGTGCCTGGCCAGAAGGGTGAACATTAGAGACTGACAACCCCACATGCTGGAAAGCATGTGAAACAAGTGGAACTCTTATACATGGCTGGTGGGAATTGTAAAATGGTACAACCACTTTGGAAAACTGCTTGGCAATTCCTTACAAAGTTAGACATGGGTGACGGCACCCCCCTATAGTCCCAGCTATTCAAGAGGCCAAAGCTGCAATGAGCCATGATTGTGCCACTGCTCTCTAGCCTGGGGGACAGAGAGACCCTGCTTCTAAAAAAAAATTTTTTTAAATTAAACATACGCAGAATGGAATGCCTCTCAATAACAAACACTACTAACTTCTGGTTCACGCAGACCCAAAAGAGTACCTATCACCTTCATTTTTATAGTGCTAGAAATAGGAGTGGTTGCTGATGCCGTGGGAGATGGACAGGAAAGAAACGGGCCACTCTTCTGGGAGATGGAAATGCTCTATGTCCTGATTGGGTGGTAGTTACACAGCTGTTTACATTTACCAAACTCATCAAGTTGTCCACTGGGGGGGAAAACTTATTTTCACTGTACGAAAACTTCGCCTCAACAAAAAATGAACTAGAAAAGAAAAAAAAGGGGAGGGGGCTGGCAACGTTGAAAAGTAACGCTAAACTATGTAAAGATTTGGTAACTGGGGTAAGCCTTTTCTTTAAAATGTCTAGTAAAGAAAACATTCCAAGAAGGTCTGCTGGATTCTGTGACTAAACAAGGACATTAAAAAGCCCTGAATCCAGCTTGGTCAACGTAGTGAGGCCCTGTCTCTACAGAATTTTTTTAAAGTTAGCCAGGCGTGGTGGTGCGCGCCTATAGTCCCAGCTACTCGGGAGGCTGAGGTGGGAGGATGGTTTGAACCCAGGAGGTCAAGGCTGCAGTGAGCAGTGGTCGGTGCCCACTACACTTCAGCCTGAGGGACAGAGACCTTGTCTCAAAAAAAAAAAAAAAAAAAAAAAAAAGCCCTGCGAGCTCTGGGGGAGATTTCCCGCAGCCCAGCTTTGCCAGGGACCCAGCACCACCCCTCGGGCTCCACCGCGCACTCCCGCCCTTCACCTGACGTGAGCGCCCCCACCGCTCCAAGCCTTCTCATCCCGCGTCGCGGTCCCGCCTATTTTCCCCTCTCTCACCCATCTTTTGAACCGTCCCTTCACCTTTCAATCAATTCAAATGTCGCACGGAGCAAACCAATCGCAAGCCTCGTTGAGTGGAAGGGGTGGGATCTTCCCCGGAAGTGTTGGTTAAAGCCCCTCCAATCAGCGGCTCGGTGCGGCAAGTTTGAATTTCGTGGAGGCTCGGGTTGGGAAGGTTCCTGCTTCGGAGTCGGCGGTGGTCGTCCAGACCGAGAGTTCTTTATTTTTTGTTTGGTTGAGGTTTCACGCTAGAAGGTGGCTCAGGTAGGTGGGTGTTGGAGAGCTGGCCCGCTTCCGTTGAAGGTCTAGAAGGGTCTGAGGACCGGGGGCTGCGAGCGGGAGCAAGTCAGAGGAAGGCTCCTTTAGGACCGTGTTACCTGCCCTTTCCGAAGCTGATAATGTGAGCCTTCAGAAGAGTCTGTATGTTTGCCGTGACCTCTGTAGTAGTCAGCGTTTCACCACCGGGGCGTAATTCGCCTTTGGGGTGAAACTGTTCTTCACTAGCTTCGACATTAAATTCCCGTAGCACTTCCCAGGTCTCATGGCAACTAAAAACGCTCGGTTGAGAACCTCTAGTCAAGCAAGATTAACGCATTCTAGACTTTCAAGCTGGAGGAAACGCCACTCAGCTAAACAAAATTTAGGTGTGTGTGAAGAGCCAGGGCTGCCTGGCTTGGGATCCCAGCTTCACCACCTTTTAGATATGCTAATGTGAGCAGTTAATTGACCTCATCTGTATGAGAGCGATAATAGTTAACTACCTTTCAGGGTTATTCTGATAATTATACCTTTAATGTCCTCGCTCTTTCTCTTGCTTTGGATAGTGCTATTCTGTATTTAATACATAAGTCTTAATTTTTCTTCAATCTTTAGCGAATTAATATTGCAGGAGATAAATAGTAGAAGAGAGTTCTTTATGAAAAGCACAGTCCATTGTCACTTTCCTTGGGTCTTAGAGGAGAATGTTTTTAGCATACAGGTCAGACAGATTCTCATTTTTTATATTTTGTCGATTGCTTAGAATCATGTAACAATTTATTGCATTACTTGTGCCAATTTTTCTATTATCTGGAGTTTTCTAGTGGATTTAGTTAGTTCTTGTTGAAGAGTATACCATAGTGTGTCTATCACAGAGCCTCCCCCTTATCTTTTTTTGTTTTTGTTTTTTAACTGCCAAGACTTCTGAGAATCAGTATCCTTTCTCCAATTTGGCTTGGTAGTTCTCTATACCAGCTACACAGGTGACCCCCTCAAACTTTCCACTTTTCTTTGTTCTCCCCAGTTGGATCCACTGACATCGTCTTTATTGTCCTCTTTTGTTTTGCTTGAATACATTCTCAAAGATCTTTCCAAGAAAAAGCCATGTGCCAATTAAGCTATATGATTTCGTGCGTGTGTGTGTGTGTGTGTATGGCTTTTCTTTTTTTTTTTTTGAGACGGAGTCTTTCTCTGTCCCCCAGGCTGAAGTGCGGTGGCGCGATCTCGGCTCACCGCAACCTCCACCTCCGGGGTTCACGCCATTCTCCTGCCTCAGCCTCCCGAGTAGCTGGGACCACAGGCACCCGCCAACACGCCCGGCTAATTTTTTTGTATTTTTTAGTAGAGACGGGGTTTCACCGTGTTAGCCAGGATGGTCTCGATCTCCTGACCTCGTGATCCACCCGCCTCGGCCTCCCAAAGTGCTGGGATTACAGGCTTGAGCCACCGCGCCCGGCCGGCTTTTCTTTTTTAAAATTTATGGAGACGGGGTCGTGTTATGTTGCCCAGGCTGGTCTCAAACTCCTGGGCTCAAGCAGTCCTCCTGCCTTGACCTCCCAAAGTGGTAGGATTACAGGCCTAAGCCACCGTGCCGGCCTAAACTGTATAATTTCTTGTATGGATGAAAAATAATGGAGCAAACTGATAGGGTTATTGTGAACTATATATTTGGTCTTGTTCTGTTTTCTGGCAAACAACTACTAAAATCCTTGGAGTCTTCAAAGTGGTATCTTTCTGTGTGCTAATAATTGACTGATAGCTGGATGCCTCTAAATAGCTTCAGGATTAGGGCTGGTCACTAGACAGACCAAGGCAGGATTAGAGAGTTGGGATTTTCAGCCCCACCTCACAACCTCTGGGGAGGGGAGAGGAGCTGAAGGTTGACCTGATCACCAGTGGTCAATGATTTAATCACTCATGCTTATGTAATGAAGCTGCCATAAAAACCAAAAAAAAAAAAACACACCTGTGTTTGGAGAGCCTTTTTAGGTGAACACATGAAGGTTCCTAAACGGTGGTGCTACCTGAGAGAGCATGGAAGCTCCTTGTTCCTTTCCACATACTTTGCCCTGTGCCTCTCCATCCAACTCTATCTGTATCCGGTTGCCTATTGATTATCCCTATATGACTAATAGGTACCCGGTGTGGGGTTTTTGTTTGTTTTTGGTTTTCTTTTGGCTTTAGAAGAAATGTTAGACTACCTGCATTCATCATCATGGGTAAGGAAACCATTGTGTACATGGTCCTTCACTTAACCTATTTTCACCTTTAGTTCACACTTTTCTTTTTGCAGTGTTCTCTGTGGTAAGCCCAGAGCCTCTTTTATTCTGGACTATCGCTTCCTGGCTTTCTCTTCACTGGTCAAGCAAGTTCCTATTTAAAACCCCCAAATAGGTAGCTTCTTATTCTCTGATAATCTTCTTCCCACTTTTCAGTGTTACATATTTATTTCATTGTACATTTTATATTTTTATTTCAGAAGGCCCAGAAGTGGGACAGGAAATAAACTGTAATCTTAATTTTTTAAATAATGAAAATTCATGTAAGTTGGGTTTTGTCCTTTTCCTTGACAGGATGTCTTCATCACATTTTGCCAGTCGACACAGGAAGGATATAAGTACTGAAATGATTAGAACTAAAATTGCTCATAGGAAATCACTGTCTCAGAAAGAAAATAGACATAAGGAATACGAACGAAATAGACACTTTGGTTTGAAAGATGTAAACATTCCAACCTTGGAAGGTAGAATTCTTGTTGAATTAGATGAGACATCTCAAGAGCTTGTTCCAGAAAAGGCCAACGTTAAGCCAAGTAAGTAAAGGTCTGTTGTAATTTTAAGTACTTTGAAGAGTGAATAATAGTTGGTTTAATGCCTATATGAGTAAAAAACCCTGGCCAGAAGAGTTTTGAAATACCATTCTATAAATAACTTTTCTTTTTGGTCTTTTTCCCTTTTTTTTTTTTTTTTAAATTACAAGAGACAGGGTCTCACTGTGTCACCCAGGCGGTAGTGCGGTGGTGTGCTCACTGTAACCTCAAATTCCTGGGCTCAAGGAATTCTCTTGCCTCAGCCTCCCAAAGTGTGGGGATTACAGGCATGAGCTACCGCACCTGGCCCCTTAATAACCTGTTATCTACAACTAACTACTGTCTTTAAGGCAAAGCCATTTACCTGTGGAGTATTATAACACTTTATTGTCTATATTGCCTCATAGAAATCCTAAAGTTCTTATGGAGCTTGGGTAGGATAAGTGTTGACAAGATAAATTGATAAGAAATGTACAAATAGAATAATTAAAGGATCCATGAAATGAGAGTACTTTGTCAATGGAAACATTACTAAGAAAAGAGCAAAGAATTCATCCTTGCAGTTTGCCCAGAAGGATTGCGACCATTAGGATGGAAAGAACCAACTAAAGAAGAAAGGAATAATCTCAGAAAAAGATGAAAATAGAGCATCTTAGAAGGCAAAGGATGCTACAGAAAAGAGAAAGGGAACTGAGAAATGACTTGTATTTAGTCAGGAGTCACCCTACTCCTGCTTGTTCTGTTCGTATAGCAGGCGTTAGGAGCTAGATGGCATTGAAATAATGCTAGGATAAATAGGGAATGGCAGAAGAACCAAACATTTTTTATCTGAGAAAGGGTGGTTCCTTTCTCATCTTGTCCTCTCAAATACTCTATTTCTTAACCAAAAATGTTTCAAATTAAAGTCCAACTATGTCAGTATGCTATTAAAATATCCTTTATTTCCCGTTTGCAAAGGCTTAGAGGTAGGAGTGTGCCTGATATGTTTTAGTAAATGCAAGTAGGTAACTGGGTAGAAAAGAATGAGCAAGGGAGATAGATTACATAGAATCCTAAGGACCATTATTATAAGGACATTGGCTTTTACTCTGAAATGAGAGGCCATTAATGGGTGTTTATGTAATCTGATTTAAACGGATCACTTTGGAGTCAGGCCTGTAGCCCTAGCTACTCCAGAGGCTGAGGCAGGAAATCTTGAGCTCAGGAGTTTGAAGCTTTAGTGTGCTACAATGGTGCCTGTGAAAAACCACTGCACTCTGGCTTCGGCAACACATGGAGATCCTGTCCCCTAAAAAAAAAAAAAAGAAAAGGATCAGGTCGGGCACGGTGGCTCATCCCTGTAATCCCAGCACTTTGAGAGGCCAAAGCGGGTGGATCGCGAGGTCAGGAGTTCGAGACCAGCCTGACCAACATGGTGAAACCCCCATCTCTACTAAAAAGACAAAAATTAGCTGGGTGTGGTGACACACGCCTGTAATCCCACCTACTCAGGAGCCTGAGGCAGGAGAATCGCTTGAACCCAGGAGGTGGAAGTTGCAGTGAGCTGAGATCATGCTATTGTACTCCAGCCTGGGTGACAGAGCGAGACTCCATCTCAAAAAAAAAAAAAAAAAAAAAGGATCACTTTGGCTGCTGTATTGAGAATAGATTATAGGGTAGTATGTATGACATCAGAGAGAGCAGTAAGTAGACTATTGCAATAATTTAGTTGATATTAAAATATTAAAAGACAAGGGGCTGGACGCAGTGGCTCATACCTGTAATCCCAGTACCCCAGGCTGAGGTGGGTGGATCACGAGGTCAAGAGATCAAGACCATTCTGGCCAACATGGTGAAACCCTGTCTCTACTAAAAATACAAAAATCAGCTGGGCATGGTGGCACTTGCCTGGAGTCCCAGCTACTTGGGAGGCTGAGGCAGGAGAATCACCTGAACCCGGGAGGTGGAGGTTGCAGTGAGCCGATCACGCCACTGCACTCCAGCCTGGGCAACAAAGTGAGACTCTATCTCAAAAAAAAAAAAAAAAAAAGGACAAGGGAAAACTAGTAAAGAACCAAAGAACAGTGCAAAGTAATGTAAGAGGATAACCAGAAGAACATGCTATAGAAACCGAGTAGAAAAGTGCATATCAAGGAGAGACTGATTAACTATATTAGTACTGCTTGTTAGATCAAGTATAATAGAGGTGAGAATATGGACTTCACCACTGTGGAGGTCACTGGTGATCTTGAATAGTTTTGGTGGAGTGAGGTTCAGGGAGTGAAAGTCAGATTGGAATGGATGAGTATAATCAAACCCTTAGATATAATTTGTAGTCTATAGAAAACATGGGGCCTGGAGGAATAAGTAAATAAATATAGCTTGCAAGGACATTCAATAGGAAAACTGACTACCTTTTGTCAGTAAGACAATGGCATGAAAAGCCAAGAGTGGGGAGGAGGATCTGTTTTAGATGAAGAGATTTAAAAAGACATCCAAATAAAATGTGTTGCTCTTACTTGGTTCTTGATTTAAATAAATAGATGGTTTAAAAGACCTCTTTGAAACAAAGAGACGTTTAAATCTGAACCATGTAATAGATAACAAGGAATTACTGCTGATTTTGTTAAGTGTGATGATGATATCGTGGCTATGAAAGGAAATATATTTTATTTTATTTTATTTATTTATTTATTTATTTATTTATTTATTTATTTATTTATTTATTTATTGAGACGGAGTCTCGCTCTGTCGCCCAGGCTGGAGTGCGGTGGCGCAATCTCGGCTCACTGCAAGCTCCGCCTCCCGGGTTCACGCCATTCTCCGGTAATTTTTTTGTTTTTTAGTAGAGTGGGTTTCGCCGTGGTCTCGATCTCCTGACCTCGGATCCGCCCGCCTCGGCCTCCCAAAGTGTGGGCGCCCGGCCTATTTTATTTTATTTTTATTTTTTGAGACGGAGTTTTGCTCTTCTTGCCCAGGCTGGAGTGCAATGGCGCGATCTCGGCTCACCGCAACCTCCACCTCCCGAGTTCAAGCAATTCTCCTGCCTCAGCCTTCCCGAGTAGCTGGGATTACAGGCATGCATCACCACGCCTGGCTAATTTTGTATTTTTAATAGAGACAGTGTTTCTCCATGTTGGTCAGGCTGGTCTCAAACTCCCAACCTCAGATAATCCGCCCACCTTGGTCTGCCAAAGTGCTAGGATTACAGGCATGAGCTATCGCGCCCTGCCGGAAATGTCTTTATTTTTTAGAAGTATATACTAAAGTATTTAGAGATGAAATCTTCTAAGCATAATTTGTTTTAAACAGCTGCAGCAAAATGTTCATAATTATTGAATCTGGGTAATAGGTATACGGGGTTCATTATAATTGTGTGTATATTAGAAGTTTTTCATAATTTTGAAAAGAGAGGGAATGTAAAGAGTGTTGGAAATAGGCTGGGCTTGGTGGCTCACACCTGTAATTCCAGCACTTTGGGATGCCAAGGTGGGTGGATCACCTGAGGTCAGGAGTTCAAGACCAGCCTGGCCCACATGGTGAAACCCCATCTCTACTCAAAATACAAAAATAAGCCAGGTGCAGTGGCGCATGCCTGTAATCCTAGCTACTAGGGAGGCTGAGGCAAAATTGCTTGAACTCAGGAGGTGGAGGTTGCAGTGAGCCAAGATTGCGCCACTGCACTCCAACCTGGGCGACAGAGTGAGACTATCTCAAAAAAGACCAGGCACGGTGGCTCAGACCTGTAATACCAGCACTTTGGGAGGCCAAGGTGGGTGAATCATGAGGTCAGGAGTTCAAGACCACCCTGGCCAAAATGGTGAAACTCCGTCTCTACTAAAAATACAGAAAATTAGCTGGGCATGGTGGTGGGCGCCTGTAATCCCAGCTACTCAGGAGGCTGAGGCAGGAGAATCGCTTGAACCCGGGAAGCTGAGGATGCAGTGAGCCAAGATCACGCCACTGCATTCCAGCCCAGGCACCAATGCGAGACTCTGTCTCAAATAAACAAATAAATAAAAGTGTTGATAGTAGAGATACAGGTAACTCTCTTGAAGAATTTTGCCTTAAATGGGACTAGAAAAATAAGTGCTAGATGAGGATGTAGGTTGAGAGAAATTACTGCGTGTCTGTAACTTCATAATGGCAACAATTCAGTAGAGGAAAAAATAGATGAGTAAGAGGATAAGTTGCTGGAAGAATGTCCTTGAATAGGTGAGAAGGAATGGAGTACATCTATTATAATAAATAGCACCTATAATTGTATTAATTATCCCAAAACTTAGCAGCTTAAAACAATAAACACTGATTATTTCATACAACTTTTGTGGGTCAGGAACTTGGGTATGGCTGAGCTGGGTGATTCTGAAGGTAGCAGCCAAGATGTCATCCAGAGATATATCTGAAGCCTTAACTGAGACTGGAGGATCTGCCTCCAAGATGACTGACTCACATGAACAGCAAGTTGATGCTGGCTTTTGGCAGGAGGCCGTAGTTCTTTGTCATGTGTACATCTCCGTAGGACTGCTTGAGTCTTCTTAAGGCCCCACATGGCACCTGGCTTCTCCCAGAGCAAGGGACGCTTCAAGAGAGAGCAAAGCAAACACTACCTAGTTTTAGAAGTCATATTCCATTATTCCTGTAATACTCTCTTGGTCACACAAGTCAGCCCTATTCAGTGTGAGAGGGGATAACACAGGGCAAGACTACCAGGTAGTGAGGATCAGTAGAGGGCAGCTTGGATGCTGGCTGTCATACAAGTTAATTAATTTAAAAGAAGTAATACATGCCTAGTACATAGCAAGCAGTTAATATCTGAACACATGAAGGCAAAATGAATACAAATTTTAAAAGACTAGGGGTTGAAATAACTTGTGGTTAGAGTGCTAAAGAATTAACAAGAAATATTAAAAGCATTTCCTTTTGTGCGGAGAGGTCTTGCTGTGTTACTCAAGCTGAACTTGAACTCCTGGGCTCAAATGATCCTTCCACCTCAGCCTTCCCAGTAGATGGGACTACAGGTGTGTTACTGTGCCTGGCTTATTGAAAGCTTTTTTTTTTTTTTCTTCTTGAGACGGAGTCTTGCTCTGTCGCCTAGGCTAGAGTGCAGGGGCGCGATCTTGGCTCACTGCAACCTCCATCTCCTGAGTTCAAGCAATTCTCCTACCTCAACCTCCCGAATAGCTGGGATTACAGGTGACCGCCACCACACCCAGCTAATTTTTGCATTTTTGTAGAGATGGGATTTCACCACGTTGACCAGGCTGGTCTCAAACTCCTGACCTCAGATGATCCGCCCTCCTTGGCCTCCCAAAGTGCTGGGATTACAGGCGTGAGCCACCATGCCTGGCCTGAAAGCGTTTTTTAGCAGCAGTTGAAATGACACAAAAATAATTGTTTATACATTTGCATAACTTTTCATCTGAAATGTTTTATATACTGTGTGGTTTTGGTTTTTTTTCTGCCTAGGGGCAATGAAAACTATTCTAGGCGATCAACGAAAACAGATGCTCCAAAAATATAAAGAAGAAAAGCAACTTCAAAAATTGAAAGAGCAGAGAGAGAAAGCTAAACGAGGAATATTTAAAGTGGGTCGTTATAGACCTGATATGCCTTGTTTTCTTTTATCAAACCAGAAAGCTGTGAAAGCTGAGCCAAAAAAGGTAAATTTAGTGTCTTAATATAAAGGAATAGTTTCTTTTATTTGGCATTTTCTTCAAGACATTAACTGACTAAAATAACCCCTTTCCCTTAGTCTCTATTAACTGGTTGGTAGAGGGTGGGAATGACATAATAGTAGCTCAGAAGAATGAAAATCAGGTCTCTTAAGATAGCTGTAGGTAAGTGGAGATAGGATAAAACTAGGAAAATGGGTAGAACCAGGCTGAACAATGTTATGCAAAGGATTTGGTGTTTATCCTGTAGGTTATGCAGAATCAGGAGAAGTTTATAAATAAGGGTAGTGCCATTGTCAAATTAATAATTCAGGAAAATACCATAGCCCTAAAGATTTTAGTCTGGAAAGGGAAGCATTTATAGATAGGGAAACCAATTGTGAGACTATTGTAATAGAATAGATGGAAAGGGGCAGTGGGTTTTAAAAGGAAAAAATAGGTGTAAGACATCTAAATAAAGGCATTTGACAGGACTGGTGGCCAAGTAGATGGTGAGGGGTAAAGGAAATTGAAAAAGCAGAGAGAAGCTCTGCTGCTAAAAGAGTTAAGAAAAGGAACAAGCTTAAGTGGGTGTATGTTAATAACCTTTTTAAAAATCTTAAACTTGTGTGGGCCACCTAGATATTAGTAAAAATTTGGAAAGCAGGATGGAAATTGGTGCTAAGATGTCGATTTAGGATATAATATTGGGAGTATGGATGGGTGTTTAAGCTGTAGGACTAAATGAGACCATTCCAATAAGGATATATAAAATTATGAAAAAGTGTGCTCTAGAGAGTACCTTTAGGTAGGCAGAAGTCAGGTACCAGGCTGAGGACCAGTCAGAGAGGCAGGAGAACTAAAAGAGAGGATAGAAGCTCATATTAATGATGATTCCAATACCTGGAAAATACGGTTTGAAATTTCTTTCTCACTGAGAAATATGAGTAATTTTTGAAGTTACTAACAATTTAAATCAAGCTAGAACCAGAAAAAGGAATTTAAGTATCTTTTTGCTATAAGAGATTAAGGATAAAATTTAACTTTAAAATGGGAACTTTATTTTTTAATAAGATATGGAAGTAAACCTTTACCAGTTCATTTGTTAAGTTCATTTTCTTTTGACTCTTCTAAGGCTATTCCATCTTCTGTACGGATTACAAGGTCAAAAGCCAAAGACCAAATGGAGCAGACTAAGGTATAGTTGATAGTAGATAATTGTTACTAAAATGATAAATTGTACTTTTTTAGTAAGTAAATTCATTTTAAGTCTAATATCAGATTCAAACATAATGATTAATTTACTAGAGTTAACAGGTACCAAAGTCACTGTTTTTGGTATGGTGATGTAGAGCAATTTCACTTAAAATATTTGCTCCAACATTCCTTATGAGATCCATGGCAAACTGTCTTTGTGTCACACTCTTGTTTTGTTTACTGGGCTCCTATTATGCATTCCAAGTTACCTGCATGAAATGCAGATGGGGAGGAAAGCACACAGGGTAGGTGTTATAAACTTACAGATCTTCAAAATACTGTAATAGAGATACTAGGAGGGTTACTAAAACAAAGTGAAGTGGGCAAGAAGTGAAATAATATGCGTCTTTATCAGGTGAGGAAGCTAAGTTCCACGTATGCATATATATTTTGCATTGCTATGATGTTCCTGGTGTTGTAGGCTTTTGGATATAATAAACTAAATTCCCTTTGTGGAACTTACATGTAAGGCATTAAAAAAATACATAAAATGTCAGAAGATGATAAGTATTACGGAAGAGATTTTTGAAAGGGGGGATGGGGTGTACTAGAAGTAGGTATGGGGTAGAATTTTGATTGGGCAGTTAAGGAAGGCCTCCCTGAGATGAAAGCCTTTTGAGTGAAGTCATTAAGGAAGTGGAGGAGAGAACCATGGGAAAGCGCTTTTTATCCAGGGGAAGTATTTTCTAGGCAAAATTAAAAGGTTTTGAAGTGAAAGCATGTCTAGGAGTGTTCAAGAACCTTCAGAAGGCAAGTTATAGTTAGCTGTTTTTAATAGCTTGGGTTATTAGCATTTTCTAAATTCTGTGATTCTGAAAAAGGATGTAAGCTTTTTTGGAAGCTTAATGGAAAGCTTTTCTTTATCTCATTTTATTTGGGGTAGTTTTTTTTGTTGTTGTTGGGTCATTTACAATGATCAGATTTCATATGAGGAATCAATTTACAGATTACAAATATGATGGTTTGATTCATTATGCAATTAAATCACATAGCACCTAATCTCTTAAATAGATTGATAATGAGAGTGATGTTCGAGCAACCCGACCTGGTCCAAGACAGACTTCTGAAAAGAAAGTGTCAGACAAAGAGAAAAAAGGTAGGAATATTAGCAATTACTATAAATCCTCTGAGGCTACGACAGCCATAATTTTTTTTAAGTGTCTAGAAGGTTAACTGGAATTTGTTTGTGACAGTCTTGCTTTGTTGCCCAGGTTGATGCAATCATAGCTCACTGGAGCCTCCATCTCCTGGGCTCAAGTGATCCTCCCACCTCAGCCTCCTGAGTAGCTGCAACTACAGACTTGCCACCATGCCCAGCTGATTTTTATATTTTTTGTAGAGACGGGGTCTCACTATGTTGCCTAGGCTGGTTTCGAACTCCTGGGCTGAAATGATTCTCCTGCCTCCCGAGTAGCTGGGACTATAGGCATGCACTACCATGCCTGGCTTCCCAGCAATAATTTAATAACTACAAGGGACATTTGATTTGGTTTTTTTTTTTTCCCCCACAGTCGTGCAGCCTGTAATGCCCACGTCGTTGAGAATGACTCGATCAGCTACTCAAGCAGCAAAGCAGGTTCCCAGAACAGTCTCATCTACCACAGCAAGAAAGCCAGTTATAAGAGCTGCTAATGGTAAGAACTATTCCTTGATCAGTGACTGAACTAGAATGTTTGGTCCTTGAGGTTTTCGTGTTCCATTTCAAAAATCAACAAGTACTTCTTTGAGTAGGAGAGAAGGAAACGGGAAATTCTAATACATGAAAATAGATTCTGTGCCCTGACATCTGGTTAGCACACAATGGGTGCCCAAACATTGAAGACCTTAATTAGTATAAACAGTGTTTCAAAGTGAAAAATTAATGGTCCGAGTAAATCATAGTTCGTTTGTTTGGTGCAATACAATGTAGCCATTAAGAATAATATTATTAAAGAACACTTAATGACATGGTTCATGATATATTAAGTGGGCAAAGAAAAGCAGGTCAAACTCTGAACAGTAGGATCGCAGTTCTAAAAAGCAGTATGTAAGTATGTGGACATAGGCCTGGAATACCATACCGTGAAGTGACAACTGAGTAATGGAATCCTGGGTGATTTGTCATTGTTGTTCTTTGTAGTTTTCTGTTATTTTTCTAATTGTCTGTAATAAATATGTACAGGCTGAGCAACCCTAATCAAAACATCCAAAATCCTGAGCATTGACATGACGTTCGGAGGTCATGCTCAAAGGAAATGCTTGTTGGAGCATTTCAGATTTTAGATATTTGTATCAGGTATGCTGAACCTGTAAGTATAATGTAAATATTCCAAAATCTGGAATCTAAAATATCTCTGGTCCCAAGCATTTTGGATAAGGGATACTCAATCTGTATTTGGTATTCAGATGAAAAGGGTAAAACACTCTGGTTTTGAAAACAGATGGTTTGTATTTGGCAGGAAATTCCATAACCCTTTTTATAATATGGCTTTTAATAAAAAAATCCTTCAAGACATATATTCCTACTGTTGCTTCTTTTCCTTTCCCAAGTTTCCTAGTATTTTCATGTAGCATTTCTATCTGGTAAAATAAATATTTTATTGTTGTTTTAGAAAACGAACCAGAAAGAAAGGTGCCAAGTAAAGGAAGACCTGCCAAAAACGTAGAAACAAAACCCGACAAGGTAGAGAATAAACATCTTTTTACTTCTAGATGCTTTGAAAATCTCATTGCTACTTTCATAAAGTTGAAATTAAACATAAATGCTGCAAGAGGTTAACCTACATGTATATTAAAACTTCCTGAACGATAAGAAAGCATCAAGAGGATTTACTCTTGTTGTTTTTCAGGTATCTTATTTTCAGAGCTTTATAGGTAGAGAAAGCATAATTTGGTTAGAAGATGGAGAAAAATAATAAAAACACAGCTGAGAGAAACCTGTATGTGGGAATTAGCCAAGACATAGGGTGAAGTGGGGTGAAATGCATTGACTTTGGATTCATTTAGGCCTGGGTTTGAATACTCTCTCTGCTTCCAATTAGCTGCATAGCCCTGGGCAAGTTATGTAGTTTATGAGCTTGTTTTCTTATTCCTAACATGGAGTACCTGCATAGAGTAGTTGTAAGAATTAAATAAACTAAAATTTCTGCCTGCATCTAGCATGGTTTCTAATAAGATCTTCAAAAAAGATGCCCCATTTGAGGACCCAACCCCTTGCCCTATAATCTATGGTATAGTTTATTTTATTTTATTGTTGCCCAGGCTCGAGTGCAATGGCGTGATCTTGGCTCACTGCACCTTCCGCTTCCCAGGTTCAAGTGATTCTCCTGCCTCGGCCTCCCGAGTAGTTGGGATTACAGGAGTACGCCACCACGCCCATCTGGTTTTTGTATTTTTAGTAGAGACGAGGTTTCACCATGTTGGCCAGGCTGGTCTTGAACTCCCAACCTCAGGTGATCCACCTGCCTCGGCCTCCCAAAGTGCTGGAATTATAGGCGTGAGCCACCGTGCCTGGCCAGTATAATTTCTTAATTAAAAAAAATTACCAAAGATTAAGTAACCTGGCTAGATTCTTAGTAAAAAATCAAACACAGATCAAGAAAGGAAACATACAGTGAATCTTTGCAGATAAAGCAGCTGGACCTTATAGGTCCTCCCTTAAGATTAACCCTTAAGGATTATCACTAGTTTTTGCTTTGACTGCCATGCTGGCTTCAACAGTGTTACCACTTAAACTTTTGTCCAGGTTGAAATACCTGGGTTTGAGTTCATATCTTATTAAAAATCAGAAACCTAGAAATCTCTAGAAATAATTTAAATACCAAGTAACAAATTGACTTGAAATAGTAAATATGCTTTGTATTTTATATGGTTAATCTTTTTTGTCACATTGGAAGTATTGCTCTTGTGTTAAGGTTATTTATAATCTAAGGTTATTTAAGTTAAGGATTTGGTCCTTAATGATAGTCATTCCATAATGTTAGATTTCTGATTTTAAACCATTGTAATTATCAACATAATTTTTTTTTTTTTTTTTGAGATGGAGTCTCGCTCTGTCGCCCAGGCTGGAGTGCAGTGACACGATCTCGGCACACTGCAAGCTCCACCTCCCGGTTTCACACCATTCTCCTGCCTCAGCCTCCCAAGTAGCTGGGACTACAGGTGCCTGCCACCACACCTGGCTAATTTTTTGTATTTTTAGTAGAGACAGGGTTTCCCTGTGTTAGCCAGGATGGTCTCGATCTTCTGACCTCGTGATCTGCCTGCCTTGGCCTCCCAAAGTGCTGGGATTACAGGCATGAGCCACTGTGCCTGGCCGTAATTATCAACGTAATTTAAATAAAAAGATACTTATTTGTTGAATAAGTTTTTCCATATTAATTTTCCATTATCTTTTAATTTGTCGTAATACCCAAAAGGTATTGGCTAGTCTTTAAATAAGAATTGGTTTGGGATGGGTGTGGTGGCTCCTGCCTGTAATCCCAGCACTTCGGGAGGCTGCGGCGAGCGGATCACAAGGTCAGGAGATTGAGACCATCCTGGCTAACACAGCGAAACCCTGTCTCTACTAAAAATACAAAAAATTAGCTGGGCGTGGTGGCGGGCGCCTGTAGTCCCAGTTACTTGGGAGGCTGAGACAGGAGAATGGCGTGAACCCGGGAGGCGGAGCTTGCAGGGAGGCCAGATAGCGCCACTGCACTCCAGCCTGGGCGACAGAGGGCGACTCTGTATCAAACAAAAAAAAAAAAGAGAATTGATTCCATTCCCGGGTAATAGCAATGGGTTTAGCGTAACTGGTCTTCTGATTCCATGTGTACACTTAATTGTATCTGTTTTTGTCTCTCAAATTATGTGCATAGAACATATATTTCTGTTGTCGTATTTTCAGACCTATAAAAATTGGTTGAATATATCCTCAGAAGAGAGAAATCTTACTCTACTTTGTTAACTCACATCCTAGGGTATTTCTTGTAAAGTCGATAGTGAAGAAAATACTTTGAATTCACAAACTAGTGCAACAAGTGGAATGGATCCAGATGGAGTCTTATCAAAAATGGAAAACTTACCTGAGATAAATACTGCAAAAATAAAAGGGAAGAATTCCTTCGCACCTAAAGATTTTATGTTTCAGCCACTGGATGGTCTGAAGACCTATCAAGTAACACCTATGACTCCCAGAAGTGCCAATGCTTTTTTGACACCCAGTTACAGCTGGACTCCTTTAAAAACAGAAGTGTAAGAATATGACCTTAATAATAAGTCCCTTGCTAAGACGGGTAATAAATGCCTTTCTTTCTTTTTTTTTTTTTTTTTTTTTTGAGACAGAGTCTTGCTCAGTCGCCCAGGCTGGAGTGCAGTGGAGTGATCGCCGCTCACTGTAAGCTCCGCCTCCCGGGTTCACGCCATTCTCCTGCCTCAGCCTCTCAAGTAGCTGGGACTACAGGCGCCTGTCACCACGCCCGGCTAATTTTTTGTATCTTTAGTAGAGACAGGGTTTCACCATGTTAGCCAGGATGGTCTCGATCTCCTGACCTCGTGATCTGCCCGCCTTGGCCTCCCAAAGTGCTGGGATTACAGGCATGAGCCACCATGCCCGGCCAAATGTCTTTCTTATATTTGGTCTATGCTTTTAAAAAGTTATTATTAGTGAACTGTGTTAATTAGGAATCATGCAATTTTTTCTTTAAAAAAAATTCTTCAGAAGGTACAATAATGTAATTGACAGTTTTTATATTTCCTATGCATTGTTATTTTCACTATACAATTTGGGTTTTTTTGTTTTTAATAAATGACTTAATTATAACACATACATTTTTCAAAAGAAAATTGCTGTACTACTTTAGCTCAGATATGACTTTTTCCTCATTTTCTTCTGGCTTAGTATTTAGAAAAACTGCCTCTGAAGACAAAAACGATTAATTTGCAAAACAAGGGAAAAATCAGTTGGAACCTTTAAAAGAAAAGGCAAGATCATTTTGCAAAGACTGGCTGGCAGCAAATATACTAAAAACTGCTCAGCAGCATCTAAGACTATTAAGTGTTTACGTTCCATTAAGAAATCTTCAAAATCTTTGAATCTCATTACAATTAATTAGTAAAGATGGACATTCACACTATAGGTGTTTACATTTTCTCCCCTCCAGAATACACATTTTAAAAAAATAGAAACATTTCTATTTTAGCCCAGATCTATAACAAGTGACACAATTTTGAAAGCCTTTGTATTAGATATATGGAGTTCATGTTTCATGAAGTATATTTTTGCTATTGTTTTTAGTGATGAGTCTCAAGCAACAAAAGAAATTTTGGCACAAAAATGTAAAACTTACTCTACCAAGACAATACAGCAAGATTCAAATAAATTGCAATGTCCTTTGGGTCCTCTAACTGTTTGGCATGACGGTATAGTATTTAATTTATTCATTTTTTAGAATAATGTTATTAATAATACAAAAATATTTTGCTTTCAGGTATAGTAATTAAATTTTTACTTTTCTGGATTATTACTTGTCAGATTTGTTTGGAGCTCTTTTTCACCATATCATTTGGGGATATGAACTCAGGGTCAGAAAAGACAGGAAAGCATGGGTAAAGATATCTGAAGAGATAATTGGAATGAAGAATACAGACAGAAGAGGGGAAATAAATGTAAATTTAAAGAAAAAAATATTGAGAGCTACTTTAGAGGAAATGTGAAGTGATTGAGGCAGAAATAAAATTTTAAAATTAAACATTGAAAAGAATTGAAGGATTTTTAAAATGTCTTTTTAGGGGCTGTCATTTTAGGAATTGTTGCTTTGAAATTTATATGTAAGATTTTCTTTAATTTATAGAACATGTTTTAAATAAAAATGAAGCTACTACTAAAAATTTAAATGGTCTTCCAATAAAAGAAGTCCCATCACTTGAAAGAAATGAAGGTCAAATAGCTCAGCCCCACCATGATGTGCCATATTTCAGGTATGTCTGTTTGTTTCTAGTGTAAGAATTTTGTATTAATATCTAGACATTTAAAACCAAAACTAAAAATTTTTAACCTTAACATAGGGGAAAACTGATGTTAGGTGATTTTCACATTTAAATTTTAATTTTTTTTTGATAACTAGTACATTCATGTGGTTCCTAATTCAAAGGGTAGGAAAAGGTACAAGTGAGAAGACTCCTTCTCAGCACTGTGACCCAACCACATAGTTTGAACCTTTCATGAAGGCAAGTGTTACTCATTTCTTGTGAATACTTCTATGGATAGTTCATGCATATGTAGACAAATACAACATATACTTTTTTTTTTTTAAATATAGACAATAGGCTGGGCATGGTGGCTCACACCTGTAATCCCAGCACTTTGGGAGGCCGAGGTGGGCGGATCACAAGGTCAAGAAATCGAGACCATCCTGACTAACATGGTGAAACCCCATCTCTACTAAAACTATAAAAATTAGCTGGGCATGGTGGCACACGCCTGTAGTTCCAGCTACTAGGGAGGCTGAGGCAGGAGAATCGCTTGAACCTGGGAGGCAGAGGTTGCAGTGAGCCGAGATTGCACCACTGCACTCCAGCCTGGCAATAGAGTGAGACTCCATCTCAAAAAAAAAAAAAAAAGAATATATATATATATATATATATTCTTTATATATATATTCTTTATATATATATACAAGATATATACAGACAATATCATACAATACACACTATTCTGTTTGTAAATCAAATAGATGAGAAGTAAGTATCTCACTATAGTTTTACTATTCATTTGTTCTATTATAAATATATTTTTTTGAGAGTGACTTCGTTTCTTTCTTTCTCTTTTGTTTTGAAATGGTTTTGCACTCTGTTGCCCAGGCTGGAGTACAGTGACGTGATCTCAGCTCACCGCAGCCTCTCTGTCCTGAGCTCAAGCCATCCTCCTGCCAGTGGGTGGCTAATTTTGGTGTTTTCTTTTGTTTGTTTGTTTGTTTGTTTTTGTAGAGACAGGGTCTTACGATATTGCCCAAGCTGGTCTCGAACTCACAGGCTCAAGAGATCCTTTTGCCTCAGCCTCCCATACTGTTAGGATTACAGGCATGAGCCACTATGTCCGGCTTAATTTCTTTTTTAGAGCACTGGGTTTTAGAATTATAAGGGATTTTAGAGGTAGCTAATCCGTTGTGTTGTTCCACTGAGTTATTGAAATATTAAGCAATCTACCCAACTAGATAATGTCAGAGCTAAACCATTTCTGCTATCTCTTTTTTTTTTTTTTTGAGACGTAGTCTCTCTGTGTCACCCAGGCTGGAGTGCAATGGCGCGATCTTGGCTCTTTGCAACCTCTGTCTCCCAGGTTCAAGCAATTCTCAGGCCTCAGCCTCCTGAGTAGCTGGGATTACAGGTGTGTGCCACCACACCCGGCTAATGTTTATATTTTTAGTAGAGACGGGGTTTCACCATGTTGGTCAGGCTGGTCTCGAACTCCTGACCTTGTGATCCACCTGCCTCAGCCTCCCAAAGTGCTGGGATTACAGGCGAGAGCCACCGCGCCCGACCCTCTGCTTCCTTATTAATTGTCATGTTGTGTCATTGAATATAAACAACTCAAATTTTTTGTTTTTGTTTTTGTTTTTTGAGATAGGGTCTCACTCTGTCACCCAGGCTGGAGGGCAGTGTCTCGATCTTGGCTCACTGCAGCCTTGACCTCCCGACCTCCCACCTCAGCTTCCTGAGGAGCTGGGACTTTGTCTGTTTCTAGCATAAGAATTTTGTATTAAAAAAATAAAAATAATGAATTTTGTATTAATATCTAGACATTTAAAACCAAAACTAAAATATTTATAACCTTAATATAGTGGAGGGAAACTGATGTTAGGTGATTTTCATCTGTCTCTTAAATTTAAAATTTTTTTTTTTTTTTTAGTAACAGAAGGTTACCACCGTGCCTGGCTAATTTTTTTTTTTTTTTTTTTTTAAGTAGAGATTGGTTTTCACCATGTTTCCCAGGCTGGTCTGGAACTCAGGCTCAAGTGATCCACCTGCCTTGGCCTCACAAAGTGCTAGCTGGAATTACAGGCATGAGCCACTGAGTCTGGCCCTAAATTTTTTTTTTTTTAAGAAACAAAACCTGCCGGGTTCGGTGGTTCCCACCTGTAATCCCAGCACTTTGGGAGGCTGAGGCGGGCAGATCACCTGAGGTCAGGAGTTCAGGACTAGCCTGGCCAACATGGTGAAACCCCATCTCTACTAAACATACAAAAACCAGCTGGGCGTGGTGGTAGGTGCCTGAAACTCTGTACCTACTAAACAATAACTCCCCATTCCTCAGCCATTCCCTCCCAGCCCCTAGTAAATACCATCCTATTTTCTGTCTCTATGATTTTGACTCCACTAAGTATCTTATTTAAGTAGAATAATATAGTATTTGTCTTTTTGTTACTGGCTTATTTCACTTATCATAATGTCCTCAAGGTTCATTCATTGTAGCATGTGTCAGACTTTCCTTTTTAAGGCTGAATAATATTTCATTGTATGTATATAGCACATTTTGCTTATCCCTTTGTCTGTCAGTGGACACTTGGGTTGCTTCCATGTTTTAACTGTTGTGAACAGCTATGAACATGGGTGTACAAATATCCATTTGAGACCCTGCTCTAAATTATTTTGGGTGTATACCCAGAAGTAGCATTGCTGGGTCGTGTGGTAAGTCTATTTTTAATTTTTTGAGGAGCTGCCATACTGTTTTCTATAGTGGCTTTGCCGTTTTACATTCCCATCAACAGCATACAAGGGTTCCAGTTTCTCTACATGCTAGGATACTTTCTACATAGACACAAATTAAACTTCTTTTAGGCCCGGATTTCTCAATCTTGGCATTATTGACGTTTTAGATTGTATACTTGTGGGTATATATCCTATACATTGTAGGATGTTCTGTAGCATCCCTGGCCAGTAGCACTCCTCCAGTCATGACAATCAAAAATATTTCCAAACACCACCAAATGTTCCCTAGAATGGGGCAAAATTGACCCAGCTGAGAACCACTACCTTTAAGCAAGCAAAGCCTAATAATTAGGATAGATGAGGCCCTATCACTGTAATCCTGGGATTAACAGTTTTTAGCTTTATTTACTCTTGACAGTTGAGTTGGCTTAGTTTCATAGACAATGCAGAGAATCTGATGCTCATTTAGGAATGTCTGACTTTGATCAGCCTCTGAAAAAGAACAGAACAAACTAGAAATGTTAGCTTAAAAAGTAGGTTCTTCATTCCATGCTCATGGGTTGGAAGAATCAATATCGTGAAAATGGCCATACTGCCCAAAGTAATTTATAGATTCAATGCCATCCCCATCAAGCTACCAATGACTTTCTTCACAGAATTGGAAAAAACTACTTTAAAGTTCATATGGAACCAAAAAAGAGCCCGCATTGCCAAGTCAATCCTAAGCCAAAAGAACAAAGCTGGAGGCATCACGCTACCTGACTTCAAACTATACTACAAGGCTACAGTAACCAAAACAGCATGGTACTGGTACCACAACAGAGATATAGATCAATGGAACAGAACAGAGCCCTCAGAAATGATGCCGCATATCTACAACTATTTGATCTTTGACAAACCTGACAAAAACAAGAAATGGGGAAAGGATTCCCTATTTAATAAATGGTGCTGGGAAAACTGGCTAGCCATATGTAGAAAGCTGAAACTGGATCCCTTCCTTACACCTTATACAAAAATTAATTCAAGATGGATTAAAGACTTACATGTTACACCTAAAACCATAAAAACCCTAGAAGAAAACCTAGGCATTACCATTCAGGACATAGGCGTGGGCAAGGACTTCATGTCTAAAACACCAAAAGCAATGGCAACGAAAGCCAAAATTGACAAATGGGATCTAATTAAACTAAAGAGCTCCTGCACAGCAAAAGAAACTACCATCAGAGTGAACAGGCAACCTACAGAATGGGAGAAAATTTTTGCAACCTACTCATCTGACAAAGGGCTAATATCCAGAATCTACAATGAACTCAAACAAATTTACAAGAAAAAAACAAACAACCCCATCAAAAAGTGGGCAAAGGACATGAACAGACACTTCTCAAAAGAAGACATTTATGCAGCCAGAAAACACATGAAGAAATGCTCATCATCACTGGCCATCAGAGAAATGCAAATCAAAACCACAGTGAGATACCATCTCACACCAGTTAGAATGGCCATCATTAAAAAATCAGGAAACAACAGGTGCTGGAGAGGATGTGGAGAAATAGGAACACTTTTACACTGTTGGTGGGACTGTAAACTAGTTCAACCATTGTGGAAGTCAGTGTGGCGATTCCTCAGGGATCTAGAACTAGAAATACCATTTGACCCAGCCATCCCATTACTGGGTATATACCCAAAGGAGTATAAATCATGCTGCTATAAAGACACATGCACACGTATGTTTATTGCGGCACTATTCACAATAGCAAAGACTTGGAACCAACCCAAATGTCCAACAACAATAGACTGGATTAAGAAAATGTGGCACATATACACCATGGAATACTATGCAGCCATAAAAAATGATGAGTTCGTGTCCTTTGTAGGGACATGGATGAAACTGGAAAACATCATTCTCAGTAAACTATACCAATGTTCCTACTCATAGGTGGGAATCGAAAGAAAATCAGGTCAGGAAACCAACGGTACTTGGATAGAGTGAAAACTGCACATAATATAATAAAAAAAAAAAAAAAAAAGTAGGTTCTTGGTATTATCCAGCCACATAAGTTTTAGGTGTAAAAGGATGTACATACAAAGGGTATCAACTTGTATTTATGGATTTTAATATATCACAGTTTATAAATAATTCAGTGTCAACTTTGGGAAAATATTGTGGCTCCCTTTTATAACTTCCTAATATGATGTATCATGATGTTATGCTAATACTTAGATACTAGTGTAAAAACCACTTGTAGAACTGAAATGTATGTCATAATTTTAGAAATATCCTCCAGTTAGAAACTGAGAAATTAACTTCACATTGCCTCGAGTGGGACAGGAAGCTTGAATTGGACATTCCAGATGATGGTGAGGCAACATTTGTATTTTTTGTTTGCTTTGTTTCTTTTACTATGGTTACGTTTATCTGAAACATAAGAATATAGCATTGCCTAACTTTATAGTTTCATTATTATGCAAAGTAGCAGGAATTTTTTCTTTTTTAACTTGATGTCTACAATAAAGTAGCAAGTGTTTTCCATATCTCAACATATGTTCCCTAACATCTGTGCTAAAATGGTATATAACTTAAAAGATGTAATTAGAATATTGACTGTCATTCCTTTGACTTGGACATTTTTTTAACCAACCAAGCAAGTAACAGTGAATATTATTAGCGTTTTTAATATGACTTTATGGGTGATATCAATATCTGATATTGTTTACACAAAAATATACTCTGAATGGAAATTACCTAAATCAATATGGAAAAGATTTTCTGAAGAGTTTCTTAATCTGATTTATTTGGGGAAGCTGTCTAGAAAAAATTATGTGTTGTCAGTATGAAGTCCTTCTTAGATAATTATTTGCAGTGAGTTGTTTGATGTTGAGTTTTGTTTTTTTTTTTTAAATTTATTTATTATTATTATTTTTTAAGATGAGCATTGCTCTTGTTGCCTGGGCTGGAGTGCAATGGCGCCATTTCGGCTCCCTGCAACCTCCGCCTCCTGGGTTCAAGCGATTCTCCTGCCTCAGCCTCCCAAGTGGCTGGGATTATAGATGCCTGCCACCAGGCCCGGCTGATTTTTGTATTTTTAGTAGGGATGGGGTTTCACCATGTTGGCCAGGCTGGTCTCGAACTCCTGACCTCAGGTGAGCCACCCACCTTGGCCTCCCAAAGTGCTGGGATTGCAGGCATGAGCCACCGCGCCCGCAGGCATGAGCCACCACGCCAGCTGACATAGAGTTCTTATAAAGTGCAAGAAGAAGTAGAATGCTATAGGTCGGGCGCGGTGGCTCACGCCTGTAATCCCAGCACTTTGGGAGGCCGAGGCGGGCGGATCACGAGGTCAGGAGATTGAGACCATCCTGGTTAACACGGTGAAACCCCGTCTCTACTAAAAATACAAAAAATTAGCTGGGCGCAGTGGTGGGCGCCTGTAGTCCCAGCTACTCGGGGGGGCTGAGGCAGGAGAATGGCGTGAACCCGGAAGGCGGAGCTTGCAGTGAGCCGAGATTGTGCCACTGCACCCTGGGCTGGGCGAAAGAGCGAGACCCCGTCTCAAAAACAAAAAAGTAGAATGCTATTTAGTATATAGCAATACGTGTGAGAAAATATTGTTAATTTTGAGCAGGAATTGAAGCAAATAGTTAGTACTTAGTATTTGTCTGACAAAGTTTTGTGGTAGATATTTTTTGTTTTGCTTAACAACCTGTAAGCCCTGGGATGTTTGGAGTGAAGTCTTATCAGTGGGCTGACTTGCAATGAATGTCCCGTTTTGTCCTTTAATTTTAAAAAACCTCCTATTTCCTTCAGCTAAAGATCTTATTCGCACAGCGGTTGGTCAAACAAGACTCCTTATGAAGGAAAGGTTCAACCAGTTTGAAGGACTGGTTGATGATTGTGAATATAAACGAGGTATAAAGGAGACTACCTGTACAGATCTGGATGGATTTTGGGATATGGTTAGTTTTCAGGTATGTGGTTCAATATTTCAAATACATTAACTTTGGACTTTTTTTTTTTTTTTTTTTTAAGTAGCAGGAGTAAAATGGAGTAATAGTAGCTGCTTAGGTACCTGTAATATTAAATGAGATGTTATAAAGCACTTTTATAAACTGTAAAACATGATCTAAATTTTATGACTGATGTCCTCTTCTCCCGTATATTCTCAGGATAATTTCTTTTTTTTTTTTTTTTTTGAGACGGAGTCTTGCTCTGTCGCCCAGGCTGGAGTGCAGTGGGATGATCTTGGCTCACTGCAGGCTCTGCCCCCTGGGTTCACGCCATTCTCTTGCCTCAGCCTCCCGAGTAGCTGGGACTACAGGTGCCCGCCACCTCGCCCGGCTAATTTTTTGTATTTTTAGTAGAGATGGGGTTTCACCGTGTTAGCCAGGATGGTCTCGATCCTTTGACCTCGTGATCCACCCGCCTTGGCCTACCAAAGTGCTAGGATTACAGACATGAGCCACCACGCCTGGCCAGGATAATTTCTATATAGGTTGAAAACTGAAATTATTTTCAACTCTATAATAGTCTATAATGATTGGACCTGTGAGAAATGAGTCAACTGGCCTTTGGTAGTTGAGTTCAGCTAACAGTTTACTGAGTTCCTGTTGTGTGCCCATATTGTATTAATCTCTTATTGTATTAGGAGTATTGTATTAGGAGTTGATAAAATAGTGCATTCCCTGTCCCGGAGGAGTTTGTAATTCGATTAGTGACTGAGATACAAAATATAATTCTAACGTAGAAAGTGCTGTGATAGAAGAAATTACTAGGAAGATCAGTAAAGGTATGGGGGAAGATGACTCTAGCTTTTTGAACTTATTTTAGAAATAAGCATATAAAATAGCATTTCAAGAACCAACAGCCAACAATAGACATTGAAAAAAGCTTCAAACCTAAAAGAAAAAGGCCAAAGCAAACATCTAGGAAGAAAGCTATTTGGATGGACTTTTAAATGCAAGTATTCATATTCTCAAAGAGACCAGACATTTCATCTGTCAAGTAAAAATACCTGTTAAAAAAAGAACATTCAGAGAATAAATAGCTCTTTGAAGTTTAGCAATATGAGAACAGAAATGTGAGATACAATAGGTAGAATATGAAGTTAAGGAAATCTCAGGCAGGCACAGTGGCTCAAGCCTGTAATCCTAGCACTTTGGGAGGCTGAGATGGGAGTATCACTTGAGCCCAGGAGTTCAAGACCAGCCTGCGCAACATAGAGCCCATCTCTACAGAAAATAAACTTAGCCAGGCATGGTTGCACATGCCTGTAGTACAAGCTGTAAGACAGAAGAGATTAGATAAGAAAATTACATGGACCAGTCCAGGAAATATAGCCAAATTATAGGAATTCCAGAAAAAGAGAACAGAAAAAAAAAAATTGGGGAGCAAGTGAACAATGAAGGAGCCTGTTGAGTGTTTAGCACTGCGAATCAGAGTAGACCCACAGCAACTTACATGATTAAATACTGTTATATAACTCTGGGATAAAGAGGGTAGGCTAAAGCATCCAGGGAAAGAAAACAAATTTTATACAAAGCATCAAGGGTTAGAGTAGCATTGATCTCTCAACAGCAATATTATAAACTAGAACAATACTCTGAAAATTCTGGGGGAAATTAACTTCCAACCTGGAGTTCTATACCGAACCAATCAAGCACGAGGGTGGAAAGACACTTTTCAGGGACACAAGATCTCAAAGTTCACCTCCTTCCATGTACCCTTTCTCAGGAAACTGAGAATGTCCCTCACAAAGATGAGAGAGTTACCCAAGAAAAGAGGAGAGTGGGCTCCATTCCCAGAAAGAGGCAAGACCCTGTCTCAAAGAACCAAACCAAAACCCTGAGCAAACAAAAAGCAAAAACAATTATTAAGTCTAAAGAAAATGTTGTGAGGAAGGAAACGGAATCTTAGCAGCTGTATGGCCCAGACATGAATAGTGTTTATGTAGTCATAATTAAGCATTACTTTATGATCAGTTTTTATATATTTACCAGTTTTCATAATAGTTGGTTCACTAGCACCCTTCAATTCTGATTATTTGATTCTGTGGCGATTTTTGTATCAATATTGTAGATTTAAAAGTATGATATGTTTACATTGTTTATAGTCTTTTTTTTTTTTTTTTGAGATGGAGTCTTGCTTTGTCACCCAGGCTGGAGAGCGGTGGTGTGATCTTGGCTCACTGTAACCTCTGCCTCCTGAGTTCAAGTGATTCTCCTGCCTCAGCCTCCCGAGTAGCTGGGATTACAGGTGCCCACCCCCACACCGGGCTAATTTTTGTATTTTTAGTAGAGATAGGGTTCTCCATGTTGGTCAGGCTTGTCTCAAACTCCTGACCTCAAATGACCTTCCTGCCTCGGGCCCCCAAAGTGCTGGAATTACAGGTGTGAGCCACTGTGCCCAGCCCGTAGTCATTATCTTGATTGATGCTCATTTCCCAGCTTTGGCTTAGTGGGAGCCACTTCAAGTTGGCCATTGGGGCACTTTTTTTTTTTTTTTTTTAACACAAAAGAGCTATATGAGGTATAATTTACATATGATAAAGTGTATTCATTTGAAATGTACAGTTCAATCATTTTTAGTAAATTTAGAGTTATGCAACCATCACAATCCAAATTTAGAATATATATATTTTTTTGAGGTGGAGTTTCACTCTTGTTGCCCAGACTAGAGTGCAATGGCGCAATCTCAGTTTACTGCAACCTCCGCCTCCTGAGTTCAAGTGATTCTCCTGCCTCAGTCTCCCAAGTAGCTGGGATTACAGTCATGCGCCACCGCGCCTGGCTAATTTTGTATTTTTACTAGAGACGGGGTTTCACCATGTTGGTCAGGCTGGTCTTGAACTCCTGACCTCACGTGATCCACCCGCCTCAGCCTCCCAAAGTGCTGGGATTACAGGTGTGAGCCAGTACACCCAGCCAGAACATTTTCATCAGTATAAAAAGATGCCTCGTGCCTGTTTGCAGTCAATCCCCATTTCTACTCCTAGACCCAGGCAACCACTAATCTATTTACTGTCTCTGTAGATTTGCCTTTTTTGGGATATTTCATATAAATAGAATCATACATATGGTGGTCTTTTGCATCTGGCTGCTTTCACTTACCATGTTTTTGAGTTTTATCCATCATATTGTAGCTTGCCTGTGTACTTCATGCCTTTTTACTGCTGAGTAGTATTCCATTGTATGGATATATCACTATTCACCAGTTGATGGTCATTTAAATTGCTTCCACTTTTTGGTGATTATGAATAACCTATGAATATTTCCACACAAATCTTAGTGTGGATATATGTTTTTAAATTTCTCTTGGGCAGATACCTAGATATTGGTAGGTCATATTGTAAATTTATGTTTAACTTTTTAAGAAACTGCCCAAACTATTTTCCAAAGTGATTATACCATTTTACAGTCCCACCCACAATGTATGAGTGTTCTGTTTTTCGACATCCTCACTAATACTTGTTATTGTCTTTTTTATTATAGTAGTCCCCCCTTATCAGCAGTCTTGCTTTCTGTGGTTTTAGTTACCTGAGGTATAGTACAATAAGATATTTGGCAGGGAGGAGAGACCACATTCACATAACTTATTACGGAATATTGTTATAATTATTTTATTTTATTGTTGATTATCATTGCTAATCTCTATGCTTAGTTTATAAATGAAACTTTCATAGGTATGTATGAATAGGAAAAAACATATATATAGGGTTCAGTACTACCTGCATTTCAGGCATCCCCTGGGGGTCTTGGAACAGATTCCTTGAAGATAAGGGGGAACTGTTGCATAGCCATCCTAGTGGGTATGAGGTATCTCATTGTAGGGTTTTTTTGTTTTTTTTGTTTGTTTTTTGAGTTAGGGTCTTGCTCTGTCAACCCAGGCTGGAATGCATTGTCACAATCTCACCTCACTGCAACCTCCACTTCCTGGACTCAAACAACCCTCCTGCTTCAGCCTCCCAAGTAGCTGAGACTACAGACATGTGCCACCACGACTGGCTAATTTTTGTATTTTTTTATAGAGGTGGAGTCTCATCATGTTACCCAGGTGGCCAGGTCTTGCTCCTGAGCTCAAGTGATCCACCCTCCTCAGCCTCCCAAAGTGCTAGGATTACAGGTGTCACCATGCCTGACCTCATTGTAGTTTTGATTTGAATTTCTCTAATGAGTGATGATATTAAGTATCTTTTTGTGAGCTTATTCGCCATTCATGTATCTTCTACTGAGATGTCTGTGTAAATCTTTTGCACCCATTTGTAAATTTGATCGTCTTTATTATTGAGTTTTAAGTATTCTTTCTATATTCTGGATAAAAGTCCCTTATGAGAAATATTATTTGCAAATATTCTTTGAGTTTGTAGCTCAACTTTTAATCCTCTTAATGGCATCTTTTGAAGTGCAAATATTTTTATTTTAAAGTTAAATTTATCAAATTTCTCCTTTTTTTTTTTTTTTGGGGGACGGAGTCTCACTCTGTCGCCCAGGCTAGAGTGCAGTGGCATGATCTCGGCTTACTGCAGCCTCTGCCTTCCGGGTTCAAGCAATTCTCATGCCTCAGCTTCCCGAATAGCTGGGATTACAGTCGCATGCCACCATGCCTGGCTAATTTTTGTATTTTTAGTAGAGATGAGGTTTCACTATGTTGGCCGGGCTGCTCTTGAACTCCTGACTTCAAGTGATCCACCCGCCTCGGCCTCCCAAAGTGCTGGGATTACAGGGGTGTGCCACCACACCCGGCCAGTTTTTTTTTTTTTTGTCTTTTATGTTGTGATTTTGACACCACGTCTAAGGACTCTTACCTAACCACAAGTCACAAAGATTTTCTCCTGTGTTTTCTTCTAACAGTCTTACGGTTTTAGTACTTACAGTTAAGTCTATGATCCATTTGGTTAGTTTTTGTATATGATATGAGATTGTGAGTCTAAATTCATCTTTTTGCTTATGGATAACCATTTTCCCAGCACTGTTTGTTGAAAAGACTGTCTTTTCCCCATTGAATTGTATTGGCACCTTTGTTGAAAATCAGTTGGTCATGAGTGTAATTCTGAGTCATTTTGACATTTACTTTTTTTTTTTTTCCTTTGAGATGGAGTCTCGCCTTGTTGTCCAGGCTAGTCTCGACCTTCTGGGTTCAAGCAATCCCCCAGCCTCAGCCTCCCAAATAGCTTGGATTATAGGCATATGCCACAGTGCCCAGAGACATTTACATATTTTTAAGGGAGAGCAAAGCTGAGAGGATATGTGTGTATAAGTGCATAGCATGGAGACTAAAAGCATGGTTACCAAACTGTTGTCAGTGGCTAACTCTTTGTAGGAGACTGGAAGTATCAGAAAGATGGGGATTATATTTCCATCCTATTAAATATACTTGTATCTTTTAAAACGAGATTGTGTCAAGAAAATGAGAAGACAAGGCGCAGATTGGGAGAAAATATTTGCAAAATATGTATCTGATAAAAGACTGTTATCCAAAAGATACAAAGAGCTCTTAAAACCCAGCAATAAGGAAACGAACAACCCAGTTAAAAATGGGCAAAAGACCTGAACAGTTACCTCACCATAGAAGATATACAGATGGCAAATACGCATATGAAAAGATGCTCAACATCATATGTCATTAGGGAACTAGAAATCAAAACAACAGTGAGATACTACCACATACCTACTAGGGAACAGTGAAAATTCAACACACTGCCAACAGCAAATGCTGGGGAGGGTATGGAGCAATACAAACTTTCCATTCATTGCCTGTGGGAATGCAAAATGTTATATCCACTTTAGAAGACAGTTTGGCAGTCACTCGCAAAACTAAACATACTCCTACCATACGATCTAGCAATTGCGCTCCAAATGAGTTGAAAACTTATGTCCATATAAAAACCTGCACATGAATGTTTTTAGCAATATAGCAGCTTTATTCATAATTGCCAAAACATGGAAGCAACCAAGATGTCCTTCAGTGGAGGAATGGATAAATAAAAAAAAAAATTAGATTGTGTTTACATTGTGTAATTTAAGAAACGACATTTAGGGTGTCTTTTCTACCATTTTAGCATTTTAATCAAAAATAATCTAGGAGAGTTATTCATATATGATATTCTTCATGTAGATTTTGGAGGTTTGTAAGACTAAAGATAATGAAAAACTTTACCATAAAAATTATTTGAACGCTAAATTGAGAATGACTCAGTCCAGTTTTAATAACTCATTTCTGAATCACTATTTGTAATTTTTTTTTTAGTCTTCAGCTCATTCGTTTATAACTTTAATATGGCTAGCATTAATCTGGTAAACTTGTGCTTTATTAACAGATAGAAGATGTAGTCCACAAATTCAACAATCTGATCAAACTTGAGGAATCTGGGTGGCAAGTCAATAATAATATGAATAATAATATGAACAAAAATGTCTTTAGGGTAAGTTTGTGGGTTTTATATCCGAATTTTTTTTTTTTAGTTAAGGAACTGTTCTACATACATCCAAATTTCTAATATAGATTCTTCTATTTCTTGTTTTTAAGTTTTAAAAACATTTAGGTTCAGATTTCTCATCATTTTACAAAGTTAAGTCTGTATACTACTTACAGTGTACTGATTGCCTTTAAAGAAAGAGCAAGGAAATCGATCAACGTAAAATTTAAGATAGTTATGTCTAGAGAGAAGAAAGGAGGGGCTGTGATTGAATTGGGGTACCCAGAGGGCTTCTAAGTTACCACATAGTGGATATATGAGTGTTGGTTTTATTATTCTTTTTTTTTGTTTGAGATGGAGTCCTGCTCTGTCGCCCAGGCTGCAGTACAGTGGCGCCATATCAGCTAACTGCCAGCTCCGCCTCCCGGGTTCATGCCATTCTCCTGCCTCAGCCTCCCAAGTAGCTGGGAATACAGGCGCCCGCCACCACACCCGGCTAATTTTTTGTATTTTTAGTAGAGACGGGGTTTCACTGTGTTAGCCAGGATGGTCTCGATCTCCTGACCTCATGATCCGCCTGCCTCGGCCTCCCAAAGTGCTGGGATTACAGGCATGAGCCACCGCGCCTGGCCTAAAGGTTTTATTCTTTAAACTGTACTTACACATTTTGTTATAATAATAATAGTAGTAGGTAATTTATATAATGTTTAGTATGTATCAAATATTCCAAGTACTTGATATATATTAACTTAATCCTTACAACAGTCATATGAAGTGGATGCTGTTATTCTTGTGCTTTGTTAACATGATAGATTTTGTTCTTGTTTCTAGTAGTTATCTTTCTAGTAGTGTTTTTGAATTCAAAGTTTTTGGTTTGGGTGGACACTTTTCAAACTAAGCATTGTCAGTTTTTCTTTATGATATGAGAAAAATGACTGTAGTTATAAACTCAGGTTGTCTAGATTGGTATTTTATTATACTATATAATCCAAATAAAAACTGTCTTGAATCCTATCTTAAGAGTTTAACTTCTTATTTTTTTTTAAAACCTTATTTTTACAGTTTTTTTTTTTTTTTTTTTTTTTTGAGACAGAATTTGGCTCTTGTTGCCCAGACCGGAGTGCAGTGGCGTGACCTTGGTTCACCACAACCTCTGCCTCCTGAGTTCAAGTGATTCTCGTGCCTCAGCCTCCAAAGTGCTGGGATTACAGGCATGAGCCACTGCGCTCGGCCTTAAAAAATATTTTACTAGGCCAGGCGCAGTGGCTCACGTCTGTAATCCCAGCACTTTGGGCGGCTGAGGCAGGCAGATCACCTGAGGTCGGGAGTTCGAGACCAGCCTGACCATCATGCAGAAACCCCGTCTCTACTAAAAATACAAAAATTAGCTGGGTGAGGTGGCGCATGCCCGTAATCCCAGCTACTCAGGAGGCTGAGGCAGGAGAATCACTTTACCCTGGGAGGCAGAGGTTATGGTGAGCTGAGATCATGCCATTGCATTCCAGCCTGGGCAACAAGAGCAAAACAACGTCTCAAAAAAAAAAAAAAAAAAAATTTTTTTTTACTAATAAAGTCTCACGATGAGGACCCTGAGGACAGTGACTAAATTGATTGAATGGATTTCAAAACTACTAAATAGTAAGGGATGCTACTTCATTATTAAAGCTACCGTGGGTATTTCTTATTAAGGATTTAGTCCTGGAAATATTAATATCAGTGATGCAGATCATGGCTATGTCCTATAGAGATTTGTAATTCTGCCTGTTATCACCAGGTGTCTCTCTCCTACTTTATTTTATAGACTACCATTAAGATTATCCAACAAAGTAAAGCTGATCTTTTATAATATACTTCGATACCACTCCCGACTACCTCTTATTTATTAATCCCTTATTCCATCAGTTAGTCTTGTTTTCCTTTCCTCCCTTTTTTCCATCAGTCTTTAAACATGTTTAAGTGTCTTATCATTGTTTACATTAAAACAAAGAAACCTGTGGTGTCTGCTTCTCCCTTTAGTTACTTGTACACCCCCATTTTTCTCTTTCTATCCAGTCACTGACAAGTATCCTAAAATGTCTATACTCTATTATTTTTGTTCCTTTATTTCTCCAACTCTGCAATTCAGTTATACCCCCTCTATAACTTTAGAATAGTTATCTAAATTATTAATCCACTAGTTGTTTAAGTTATTAGGCACTTAATTTTAAAATCTAACTCTTCTAGGCCAAGCGTGGTGGCTCAAGCCTGTAATCCCAGCACTTTGGGAGGCTGAAGCAGGCAGATCACCTGAGGTCAGTTCGAGACCAGCCTGGCCAACATGGTGTACCCTGTCTCTACTAGAAATAAAAAATTAGCCAGATGGGCACCTGTAATCCCAGCTACTTAGGAGGCTGGGTTAGGAGAATCACTTGAACCCGGGAGGCAGAGGTTATGGTGAACCGAGATCATGCCACTGCACTCCAGCCTGGGCGACAGATCAAGACTCTCTCAAAAATAAAAACTAAAAAAAAATAATAAATAAATCTAACCTTTCTGCAGTATTAAATATGGTCTACTTTTTTTTTTTTTTTTTTTTTTGAGATAGAGTCTTGCTGTGTTGCCCAGGCTGGAGTACAGTGGCGCCATCTCGGCTCACTGCAACCTCTGCCTCCCAGGTTCAAGCTGTTCTCATGGCTCAGCCTCCCAAGTAGCTGGGATTACAGGCGTGTGCCACCATGCCCAGCTATTTTTTTTCTTGTATTTTCATTTTTGTATTTCATTTATTTTTTGAGATGGGGTCTAGCTCTGTGGCCCAGGCTGGAGTGCAGTGGCACAATCTTGGCTCACTGTAACCTCTGCCTCCCAGGTTCAAGCGATCTCCCACCTCAGCCTCCTGAGTAGATGGGACTACAGGCATGTGCCACCATGCCCAGCCAATTTTTTGTATTTTTAGTGGAGCTAGTGTTTCTCCATGTTGGCCAGGCTGGTCTGGAACTCCTGGCCTCGAGTGATCCGCCTGCCTCAGCCTCCCAAAGTGCTGGGATTACAGGCATGAGCCACTGTACCTGGCCTACTTCCTTGTTTTTGAAATTATATTTCCTTTCTACTTCTTTGCCTATTCTTCAGTCATGTTTGCATATTTGTTTTCCATTTATCCCTTAAATGTTTTTGATATGTAGAATTCCTACCTCTACTCTCTTCTTTCCTTCCATAATTTTTCTGTGCAATCTTACCCAACCTGTGATGATTCTCAAGTCTGTATTGCAGACCACACTTAGTAAGCTCTAATTCTATATATCATGACTCAATATACCTTAAAAATCATATCCCAAACTGACAGCATCTCCACACACACCAATGTTGCCCTGTCTCATAATGCTGTTACCATCCCACCAGGTGTTCAAGATCGAAGTCTCAATATCCCTTTTGGTCCTTTGCTTGCTTTATTTCACCATCTCCACCCCACACACATCCAATAGATGAGTAAGTCCTCTCAATTCTACCTTTCAAATATCTCTTGAATCTGTCCACTTTTTTCATCTCTTACTCCTTAGTCTGAGTGATCTTTCTAAAACACCAGCTTGATAATGTTAATCTTGTGCTTAAAAATCACCAATAACTCTCTATTCCCTTGTTCTCTGTATAAATGTGACTTTAAGGCCATTACATGCAGGTGATTTTATAATCTAGCTATTGTTTAACTCCACTTTGCTTTGTTTCATTTCTGGCTTTGGAAACATCTCTCTAGCCCTTGCCTCACCCCATCTTTTAGTTTGATGGTTTCAGCATAGGTGCTACTTCCTACAACCTTTCCTGATGTCTGAAGGTTGGTTTAGGTGTCATCCTTATTTATTTTCTTTTAATGTTTTACTTTTTTTCTTTTTTATTTACTTTTTTTTTTGTTTTTTCTGTTTTTGGAGGGGTGTCATGGTTACAATCTAAAGGATGTCCCCTAAATTTATTTCCAACAGGACATTTATCCTTCTTACTGTCCTTCCCAGATCTTCTACTAAGCTGCAAACTCCTTGAGGGCAGCAACTCTGTCCTTTACCTTTTTACCTTTTAGCACATACTAGGAACTTGATAAATATGTGATTAATGTGGAATATTTTGTGTATACTTTACTTTTAAAAATTAAATTTTTAAGTGATGAATTTGTGTTTGTGTGTTTTTCTTATAAGATGGTAATGGGCAGCTTTACTATATGTTAGTTTCTCTTTGCAGAAAAATGTTGTCTCAGGTATAGCGAGTAAACCAAAACAGGATGATGCTGGAAGAATTGCAGCGAGAAATCGCCTAGCTGCCATAAAAAATGCAATGAGAGAGAGAATTAGGCAGGAAGAATGTGCTGAAACAGCAGCCTCTGTGATACCAAAGGAAGTTGATAAAATAGTGTTTGATGCTGGATTTTTCAGAGTTGAAAGTCCTGTTAAATCGTTCTCAGGTTAGTTGTTTTTGTTTTATTGTTTTTCCTGAGACTACTTAAGAGAACTATTTGGGATAGATGGGGGCTTGTGTAAGGTGAAAAATAGTTTTTACATGAAGAGATGTTAAGTTTTTCTGTGATTTTTAGAAAATAGACTATGCTCACTCACAAACACATGTAAATCACATTTTGATGGGTATGATCAGATTAGTTTAAGTGCGATATGTCTTCTAAGATTGCTTTTCTACTTTCTAAGTGATTTCACATCTGTAATGTAATTACCATGTAACCCTACAGTCTGTGAGAAAGGTCACAGGTTCCCAAGAGGTAAGAGAAATGACGGAAGCATGAAGAAGTAAACTGATTTTCTTCAGGTCAGTTAGAAGTTTGGTTAGAATTTATAATGCAAAGGAAACTTGAGCATCCAGCTATCACTTGTCTAGCTGTGCTTCAAAATGAAGCTTATGTGCTGTGTGTGTTGGTTCATGCCTATAATCCCAGTACTTTGAGAGACCAAGGCAGGCGGATCACTTGAAGCTAAGAGTTTGAGACCAGCCTGGGCAATTTAGTGAGATCCTCTCTCTACAAAAAAATATTAACTGAGCCTGGCAATACATGCCTGTAGTCCCACCTACTCGGGAGGCTGGGTCAGGAGGATCACTTGATCCCAGGAGTTCAAGGTTACAGTGAGCTATGATTGTGCCCCTGCACTCTAGCCTGAGTGACAGAGCAAGACTCCATCTCTAAAAAATAAGTTTATGCAAAGTGGATTTGGTTTTATTTGCATTTGTATTAAAACTTTTCTCAGATCTTTTTGAAAGGCAGTAAATGTACTAATTTTCCAATTTAAAAATATTCCAGTAAAAGCAGTTTTTAATACTTCAGGAAATCATTTTTGATGATTTTCTAACTGTATTTGTCAATAGCTTTTTTTTCACAGACTATTTTTCTTGAATTTATCTCAATTGAAATTATTTATTTATAAGCCATAGATGTCCACCAGGAAGTTTTTTCAAAGTAAACCTAAATTGTTGGCTAATACCTGCTATCTGATATTTATAGTGATCCTCAAGTATATTATAATATTCTTGTTAGTTTAGGTATCAAATCTGGTGCACTTTTGTTTGTTTCCTTTAAGCAGCTACACTCCCTGGATACCCAGGAATCTCCCAGTACTGCTAATAACATGGCCTCATTCTACTACTGGTCAAGGATCTTCGTGGTTCTTACAGCTATGGAGCTCATCATTCTGTTCTTTCACATGCTCAACTCAGTCCTTATGGATAGGGACATTAAGGTTTATGGCAAAAATTGGTCATTTAAAATTGAGTTTTAGTTACAGAGCATGTAGTTTATGAGGCTAATTACAAAACTAGTCCCTGAAGAAGCCTTTCTCATTCCATTTGCCAATCCCTAGAAGCAACTACTTTCAGTTGTTACTGGAGTCTTTTGGACTTACTGGAGTCTTACTGGAGTTTTGTTGTTTACCACCATCTCTCTTGACAAGATTTGATCTTTTTCGAAAACACATTTTTCTTCTGGTAGACTTTTTAATCTTTCTTTCCTGTACTTAGTGTTTTCTTCTACTTCCTGAGGATTTCCTCAACTTTCATGCTGGCTATCATGTTTTTAATTCCCGAGAGCCCTTTCTTACTCTCCAAATGTTCATTTTATAGCATTCTGCACTTGTTTCATCAGTGTATTGTTTTATCTTTCCAAGGATATTAATGATAGCTTTTACGTTTTCTTCATCCACTATAGACAGTATTTGTTTCAGGGTACTTTCATCTAGTTGTTTTTGGTTTCTGTCTCTTGTATTAAAGGCATTCCTCGGGAATCTGCTGATCTCTCACTTGCCTGCACATGGTTAAGAATAGGGCACTAAAAAGCTGACTGGAAACTCTCTGCACATGGGTAGGACCTTTACTTTCGGGGCTCTACTGTTAGCAGGGCCATTATGCTGGGAACCTACACATCATTGCATTTAAGACTTTTCTCATAGTCTACTCAGATTCCCCAGAGAAGATGGTTTCCATCTGCTTCGTGGAAGGTATCATTCTGGCTGCCAGTCTTTCAGGAGCCATGTAGGGGAAGAAAGCTAAGTGTCTCAACACTTTATGTGTAAATATTCACTTATTTCCCTTATTTTCCATGTAGTACCCCATCTCTCAACTGTATCTGGTATCCTCTAAACCAGAGACCCTTCTGTTTTTGGTGATGGGGGTGGGTGATGACAGTTGCTCTGCTGTGCAGAATGAGGAAAGGAATCCAAGCTCTTCTTGTTTAAACTGACTTTGAGCCATTCCTTCTGTGTTTAGCTCATTTTCATCTCCACTTGCAGAGGTACTTGGAGCCACCAGTTCTTCTGAGGGGTTATGTGGTAGAAATTGGGTTGATTCTCATTTTTCTTTTTCTTTTTTTTTTTTTTTTTTTTTGAGGCAGAGTCTCACTCTATCGCCCAGGCTGGAGTGCAGTGACACGATCTCAGCACACTGCAAGCTCTGCCTCCCAGGTTCACGCCATTCTCCTACCTCAGCCTCCCGAGTAGCTGGGACTACAGGCGCCTGCCACCACACCTGGCTGATTTTTTTGTATTTTTTTAGTAGAGATGGGGTTTTACCATGTTAGCCAGGATGGTCTCGATCACCTGGCCTCGTGATCCACCTGCCTCAGCCTCCCAAAGTGCTGGGATCACAGGCGTGAGCCACCGCACCTGGCCAATTCTCATTTTTCTTGATTGGTGGCTTAGAATTCGTTTTCCTGAGTCTGCTAAGTCCGACTCAACAATCTACACTATAGCTTCCAAAATGTTGTTATTGTTGCTGTCTCTTCTTTAGTTTCCTTTGTCCTTGTGGAGTTCTGCTTTTTAAGATTATCTCTGTCCAGGCACGGTGGCTCATACCTGTAATCCCAGTACTTTGGGAGGCTGAGACGGGTAGATCACCTGAGCTCAGGAGTTCGAGACCAGCCTGGCCAACATGGCGAAACCTCATCTCTACTAAAAATATAAAAAAATAGCCAGGTGTGGTGGCGGGTGCCTGTAATCCCAGCTAGTCGGGAGGCTGAGGCAGGAGAATCACTTGAACCCGGGAGGCGGAGGTTGCAGTGAGCCAAGATCGTGCCATTACACTCCAGCCTGGGCAACAAGAATGAAACTCCATCTCTAAAAAACAAAAACAAAAAAAAAGTTTATCTCTGTTCAGGCCCGGCACAGTGGCTCACACCTGTAATCCCAGCACTTTGGGAGTCCGAGGCAGGTGGATCACCTGAGGTCAGGAGTTCGAGACCAGCCTGGCCAACATGGTGAAACCTCATCTCTACTAAAAATACAAAAATTAGCCAGGCGTGGTGGCATGCATCTGTAGTCCCAGCTACTGGGGAGGCTGAGACAGGAGAATCACTTGAAGCTGGGAGGCGGAGGTTGCAGTGAGCTGAGAGATCACACCACTGAACTCCAGCCTGGGTGACAGCATGAGACTCTGTCTCAACAACAACAACAACAAAATTATCTCTGTTCATGTAAAAGTAGTGGGATGTCAAAAGGAAGCAGCATCTAATATGCATTTCAATACTATCTTTAACAGAAAGTCCCAGGCATTTGTCTTTAACAGACATTATTTGACAGGAGAAAGAGGCTAATTGATAGGATTTTCACTGTATTCCTAGTTATAATGAAAAGCAAAAGAACTATTTGGTATTGAGGCGATTTCTCTCATCTTCTAGGACTTTCTGTCTCTTCTGAAGGTCCTTCTCAAAGACTTGGAACACCTAAGTCTGTCAGCAAAGCTGTATCTCAGAGTAGAAATGAGATGGGCCTTCCACGACAAACTACATCACCAGAAAATGCCAGTCCTCAGAATACGAAAAGCGAACATGTGAAGACGACTTTGTTTTTGAGTATTCCTGAAAGCAGGTATTTCTTTAACATGTTAATAAGAGCTTAACAGTTGCTGATACTAAATACCATTTCAGATTGCTAAGATGGTAAAAGGTGCCAGACACATATTTTTAATAAATTTCGTAATGACCCTGCAACATATAGGCAGTACTCCCTTTTTATAAATGAGGAAACTAAAGCTTAAGATTTCGGGGTACTAAATGGTCATGTTTAGATGGGTAAATTCTGCAGCACTAAGAAGAAAAGAAGCAATATGATATCCTTTGGTGCTAAACACACTACAACTTTGGTGCTCAATAGTTCTGAGCTGAGAAGAGCTCTGTGACTTACTAGCTATGCAACTTTGGGGCAAGTAATTAATTCTCTTTAGCTTCACTTTCATCATCTACAAAGCAGCAGTGCTAATGCCTCCCCGAGGCGGTTGAGAGACAGACACTTTTTACCAGCCTTTGTAGAAAGTACCTTGAGATTGTTGTCTTGACAGATGGCAGAGCATATTGAAGGGGGAGTTAATGTGTACTGAACAACTCTTATGGGCTAGATATGATTCTAGGTTTTGTTTGTTTGTTTTTTGGAGGTGGAGTCTCACTCTGTTGCCTAGGCTGGAGTGCAGTGGTATGATCTCGGCTTACTGCAACCTCTGCCTCCTGGGTTCAAGCGATTCTTCTGCCTCAGCCTCCCGAGTAGCTAGGACTACAGACACGTGCCACCACGCCCAGCTAATTTTTGTATTTTTAGTAGAGACGGGGTTTCACTATGTTGGCCAGGATGGTCTTGATCTCTTGACTTCATGATCTGCCAGCCTTGGCCTCCCAAAGTGCTGGGAATTACAGGTGTGAGCCACCGTGCCCGGCCTACTTTGTATATCTTGTAGTTTACTATTGTTTGCTAAGAAGATTCATAATTGCATTTGAGTCATAAGTACTCTTTAAAAATGTTTTGGATTCCCCAAAACATCCTCAAAGGGCATCATACAAATAAGCAACTTTGTGCAATAAAGGCAAAGTAAAGCTGGACACTAGAAAAATAGAGCATATCTTTTTTAAAAAGTAACTCGAAAGAAGTGGAGATAAATTTTCTTTTTTTTTTTTTTGAGATGGAGTGTTGCTCTGTTGCCGAGGCTGGAGTGCAGTGGCACAATCTTGGCTCGCTGCAACCTCCGCCTCCCAGGTTCAAGTGATTCTCCTGCCTCAGCCTCCCAAGTAGCTGGGACTACAGGCGTGTGTCACCACGCCCAGCTAATTTTTTGTATTTTTAATAGAGACAGGGTTTCACCAGGTTAGCCAGGATGGTCTCAATCTCCTGACCTTGTGATCTACCTGCCGCTGCCTCCCAAGAGTTAGGATTACAGGTGTGAGCCGAGGCACCTGGCCAAAACAGATATTTCTAATAAGATACAAGCTAATAACTTCAGGATTAGCATACCTTGTATTCTAACTCAATTACTGTCTAGCTGGAGTTAGCTACATTTACTTGTTAACAAGCAACAGACTTAAGAACATTGTAACTCCTGTTCTGCTTTTTGAACAATTAGTTCAGATAAAATTATAGAAATAGTATGATTGAAGGCAAGTTTCTTAGCAGGTACCTGGATTAACAAGTAACAAGTAAATGTAGCTAACTCCAGCTAGACAATAATTGAGTTGTTGCTTCTGTCTCCGGAAGTCAGCTTCTTTTTGACTTTTCTTTAATATATAGCTCTGGATTTGGCTGAGATTCAGAGTATTGCTGGTAGAGCCACCTGAGCCTGACTGACCACCATGGTAACAGACTTGTGAGCTTTCCAGGGAAGAATGCATTTAGTTTGTAAGGCCCTCCCGCAGTAGCTATAGTCCAAAACTAATCTATCTGGATCAGGCCTGATCTTTCACCAGGCTCCATGTTTGATCCATTCGCTAAACTAATTGCCATCATAAAGGAAAGACTCAAAACACAAGTGAAACAATAACAATATGTTTATGAGTGTAATGCTGCTTTTTTCTTCTTTAGGAACAGCATAGTAGAAGATGCTCAGTGTCCTGGATTACCAGATTTAATTGAAGAAAACCATGTAAGTACAATTCCAGTGTGGTTAGATATCCCAGTATGTCATATGTTTATATCATTATAGAAAGTAATTTCATAAACCATCCCCAGAATTTCCATTGGAAATCTAAATCGGTCATATAGAATGGTAGTTCTTGTTTCAATGACATTTGGGTCATTTAAACCCATAGTGTCATTTTGTATTCTTCAACTCATATCAGAATGAATATGGAACCAGTGAACTAGAGCAGAAATCAGCAAACTTTGGCCCCTATTTAATCATGTTTTATTGTAATAGCCACACATTTGTTTATGTATTCTATCTGGCTGCTTTTGCAATACAGTGGTATTGCAGAGACCCTTGACTCACAAACCTAAAATATTTACTATTTGGTCTTTTACAGAAAATATTTGCCAGTCCCTGAGCTAGAGTATAGGTACTTGCTGAGAAACTTGCCTTCAATCATACTATTTCTATAATATTATCTGAACTAGTTGTTGAAGAAGCAGGATAGTAGGATTTATAATGTTCTTAAGCCTGTGTCCGGGATGTCGTCCTTCTGTTTTTCTTGTATTTAATAGCAACAAGACTTTTAAAATTTGTCCCAAGTAATTAAATTGATAATTAAATATAATACCATTTTTACTTCCAGGTTGTAAATAAGACAGACTTGAAGGTGGATTGTTTACCCAGTGAGAGAATGAGTTTGCCTCTTCTTGCTGGTGGAGTAGCAGATGATATTAATACTAACAAAAAAGAAGGAATTTCAGATGTTGTGGAAGGAATGGAACTGAATTCTTCAATTACATCACAGGATGTTTTGATGAGTAGCCCTGAAAAAAATGCAGCTTCACAAAATAGCATCTTGGAAGAAGGGGAAACTAAAATTTCTCAGTCAGGTGAGATATTTAAAATATATTTAAATGAGCCTTTATTAAAGAAATGAACTTGGATTAAGGTATAAATTATCCTATAAGGTCCATTTTACATTAAATCTAACTATCTGTTTAGGATCCTTCATTGTTAGTGAAGACCCTGAATTAGAAAAATTCCCTCAAGCTTTTTTTTTAATTCGGAGTCTCACTCTGTTGCCGAGGCTAGAGTGCAGTCGCATGATCTCAGCTCACTGCAACCTCCGCCTCCCAGGTTGAGGCGATTCTCCTACCCATGTAGCACCGCGCCTAGCTAATTTTTGTATTTTTAGTAGAGACAGAGTTTCACCACATTGGCCAGCCTGGGCTTTTTTTTAGTTCTCCTTCTTTTCAACACATATCCCCAAGTCTTTCTTCAAAATAGCCTATTTTTCTTTCTTACTGCCTAGTTCTTCCTATATTGTTGTGATGGTTCTGCAATAGGAAATGGCTCCTATATTTTTGTTATAATGTGTGCCAGTTTCACCTGCTATTTTCATCAGTCTGTAGCTGGTCTAACTGGGGTCTGTGGTAAAACAAAAGGTTTTAACCTTGGCCAGACATTTAATGTCCGCCAGCTGTTCTTCATAAGCATCTTCTGGGTACCTTTAATATTACAAGCATGAGATTTGTTTACAGAAGACTCCTTTAATACCAAAGTTAAGGATAAGAATTTAACCAAGAAATTTAACTACTTTCAAAAAACATTATAGCATAAAACGGTCTATATTTTTGTCTTAGCATTTGACATGTGGAACGTTTCATATTTTTCAAGGCTTTGTCCATTTCTAACAGCCCTTGAATGTGAGAATGTTCTTTAAAAAGTTATTTTTTTTTTTGTTTTTCAGAACTATTTGATAATAAAAGTCTCACTACTGAATGCCACCTTCTTGATTCAGTAAGTTTTCCAACTTGACAAGTCCCTTTATATTCTAGTTTTGTTTTATAAAATGAATATTACTTTTCTATTTGTGTACAAGGCTTAAAATTTATATCTTATCGTTATTTTGCTTACTATTTTTCATAGAATGAAGAAAAATTTGGTGTTTATATACTTTAAAATATAGTATGTTTTAATATTAACCCTGAAGATACTTTTCTCTATATGATTTTTTCTATCAAATTTGCTCTGACAAACTGGGTACTTGAATATCTGAATATATTTCTAAGTGATTCAAGAAAAATCTAAGGCAAAGTTTCTGCCCTTCTGGGGAAATAATGTCTATCCCACCTTCAGTCATCATTGGTTATTTATGTCCTGCTATTTTAGTGGCTACTTCCCTGCTTTTACTTCTGGTGACCTCTTGCCTCTAAATCTAGTTCAAACAGCCCTTTTGTGAAGCCTTCTGTAAAAGCTCTTACCTCTCCCATGTTAATTTATATATAGGTACAGATGCATGTAGGCATACAATGTTTACATTTCATCTCTTATTCAGGGTATAACATGAATGCGTTCCAAAAATATAACTTCCGGAATCAAATTCCTTATTAACTGTAAATTCCGCATTAGGTAGAGCTGTCTGATTCATACCTTTGATACTGGCACTATGGCACGAATTAAATAGTGCTCTCTTTCCTGCTGTTTATATATAGCATTGGTTTCAGCTCCATCCCAGACATTTGTTGTTGTTGTTGTTGTTGTTGTTGACAGAATTTCACTCTTGCACCCAGGCTGGCGTGCAATGGTGTGATCTTGGCCCACTGCAACCTCTGCCTCCTGGGTTCAAGCGATTCTCCTGCCTCAGCTTCCTGAGTAGCTGGGATTACAGGTGCCTGCCACCACACCTGGCTAATTTTTGTATTTTTTAGTAGAGATGCGGGGTTTCACCATGTTGGCCAGTCTGGTCTCAAACTCCTGACCTCAGGTGATCCCCCCCGCCTCAGACTCTCAAAGTGCTGGGATTACAGGCGTGAGCCACCTCGCCCAGCCGATATTTTTGTTTCAATGATCTGGAGTTAGGGATTTGTCATTTTTTTTCTTCATCAAGTGATTCTTATGGTTTACAGCCTTACCTTGGAATTTTCCAGGACTAACTACTAGAATAGATCAGAAAACGGTCTTGGTTTTATTCTTCTTTAATCTCAGAATATAATAAATTGATTCATAAAGCAAGTATAGGATCAAACAAACACAGTTTTAGTTAACTTCACGAAACCTGGCAAATACTTAGCTTCCATAAGCCACGAATTCCTTAAAGACCCTTGTATATCTTGTCTTTCATTATTTTGCAAAGCTGCCTTTTTTGTGGTTAGGCTCTGGGCTGCCATGTGTCTCAGGAGCAAAATGAAATGTGTTACTGTGACCCATGTACCAGTCTTTCTTGGTTTTAGCCTTCTTGCATCATAAACTGAGACCTAGAGGATCAGGGCTTTCAGCATAAGGCCAACTTATGTAAACCTGATTTAACCCTGTTCCCAGATCAAACTCTGAATGATTGATTCTGAGAATATATGTTGTTATAAGTAAATCCAGAGATTACCAAATCGTAACATTTTGATAGTAATGTGATTAAAAGTACATCACAATTATATGTTCTCATTGATAAATCTTAATACCTTATCATTTAGTCTGATATTTTTTTCACTTCTGTAAATATTAGTATTTAGATGCCTACTTTAGATCCAAATTATTGGTTGCCCCAGTAGCATAATTTGAACTTGAAGCAGGGCTTGAGGGAGTAAAAAGATCCCAGCAGGATCACACAGTATTAAAAGGCCTATTAAGTGCTATTATATGGTTTAGGATTTATGGAATCTATGTAAGTGGCTTAAGATATAGCCTCAGTTTTATTCATTCTGCATACACTGCTTGAGTCCATTTACATATTATTCACATTTTTATACATATATTCTGAATATACCTTTCCAATAAAAAAAAACTAATATACATTTGAAATAAGATCTGCTGGAAAGTAGCATAATCATTGTTGTTTATAATTTTATTGTTATATAGGGAAAATGTTTACATGTTTCTTGTTTGTTTGTTTTTGAGATGGGATCTTGCTATGTTGCTCGGGCTGGTCTTGAAGTCCTGGGTTCAAGTGATCCTACCACCTCAACCTCCCGAGTAGCTGGGACTACAGGTGTGCACCACCGCACCCGGTTTATTTATGTTATTAATTAATCCACTATAGCAATGTTGAAGAATTAATTGGTGAAACTCTTGATGGATACTTTACTGACTTCTCTGGATTTGTTCTCCAGCCAGGTCTAAACTGCAGTAATCCATTTACTCAGCTGGAGAGGAGACATCAAGAACATGCCAGACACATTTCTTTTGGTGGTAACCTGATTACTTTTTCACCTCTACAACCAGGAGAATTTTGAATTTAAAAATAAATCCAAACATTTTCCTTCATATTATCAATGCTTATATATTCTTTAGACTATTGAAATTTTGGAGAAAATGTATTTGTGTTCACTTCTATAGTATATAATGTTTTAATATTCTGTGTTCTTCAAAGTGTATTTTAGATATACTCTTTCTCAAGGGAAGTGGGGATATTTTGTACATTTTCAACACAGAATAAAAAATGTACTGTGCCTTGCCTCTCTTGTTTAAAAGGAATAAGCTTAAGGCTAAGTATACTTATTAGCACTTATAAACATTCTTTAGTTTAATTGAAATAACCTGTGACAGAAATATTTGCATCTTCTTACACTTTATTCTGAGTTTGAACTCCTAAATTTGTTGACGTTGAACAGCTTTGGGCATTACATATTCCAGAGTATTCTGAGTTTCTTTAGATGAGCTTTTTGGATTCCGAAGTCAGTTTGACATGCTGCGGTTTCAAACAGTTCAATCATTAGAGGTGCCCATTAAATCCTTACCTTTTTGTTTTCATATTCCCATTGGCATGGCTAAGAGCCATTAAGGAAATGCTTTTTTCTTTTGAAAAAAATCTTATCAATCATATAACATATCAGTCACATGAACATTTAAAAGATTGGTACAAAGAAACCCAAGATTTACAGTTTACACAAAGCAATATGCAACACAACAATATTTTGCTCTCAAAAATAAAGCAGATCATCATAAGACAATGTCAGTAAATGTGGTCTTTAATAAGATGTATCACTGAATTGTTTTGAAAGCTTTCAGCTGTTCATGGCCCTGGGCCATTATAAACCCTAGTTTACGTATATTTCTTTTTCCTACATGGCTTATTTGAATTACCCAAACAAGCAATGAACTCAAACTGGCTTAACAATAAGGAAATTTATTATTTCACAAGTTATCAAAGTGATTCCAGGTACGATATAATCAATAGCTCAGTGATGACATCAAGGTCCAACTTTCTATTCCTAGTTCATTCTGTTATCCTTGATGTCGGCTTCTCTGTGGCTGGGTCTTTTTGGGGTCATAAGATGGCTGCTAGTGGCAGTTAGAGTTATGTCCTTCCCTTTGGCCTGATTAGACCAACTAATGCCACATCCCCATCTGCAGATCAGTGAGCCAGCAGGGGACTGACTTAAATGAATCAGAATTCCCTGTTGAATCTGGGATCACACCTGAATAAAACCATGGCTCTTAGGAAACAGGGAATGGATATTGGGTAGGCAACCATCAGTGTCCCTTACTAGATAATGTGCTTGGCTATTGGAGTCTAGAATTATGACGTATTAGGAAAATTTTTAGAGACAAAATGAAAGAAAACTGCTTTGGACAGAGCAAGAGTTCTTAATGCAGTGTATTTTCAGAGAAAAAAGGAGTTCTTTTCTACCAAAATAGAATGGGAATTTCTATTTACTGAGGACCTACTATTTGACAGTCCCTTTGCAAACAATATTTTACTTAATGTTACAGTAACTCTGTAAGAGTTGTGTGCATTTTATAGACACAGGAACCAAGGCTCAGAGGATTTAAGTAATTTTGTGTAAACCAAGTTCTCTCTTTTCTCCAAAGCTCTGTTCTTCCATTTCTTTAATAAGAATAGAACAGTCAAGACCAGAATGTTAGGGTAAGGAATTTTTTGAAATATGCTATGATGTGCTGCCCACATCCCTCTTTAGCGATAGAGGACTTATTCCTTGAGCTGCAGGAAGTGCTGCTGGCAGGCAGCCCTCAGTTGACATCCTTTGTGAGGATTATGTTGCCTCAGCTGAAGAGAGCCACTTCATCTCAGGTCACATTCTCTTTCCCAGGTGTCCTATAGTCAGTGACCGATCAAAGTGGGGGTATAAAAAGGCCTGGCCCCCCTTGCAGCTCTGAAGAAGAATCCCAGCTTCAGAACTCCCCCTAGGGTAGGGTAAGTTATTGCTGCTCAACTTCTCCCTCAACCCAATCATGTCTTTCCCATCCCCACATGTATTGATTGCAAGTACGCTCCCTCACAAGCTTCTTGAGATCTAATCTCTCTGTTTCCTGGGAGACCCAACCTGTGACAATTACTGATTTAACGGATTTGAACAGATAGTATTGTATAAAATAGTATTTTGGGCCAGGCGTGGTGGCTCACGCCTGTAATCCCAGCACTTTGGGAGGCCAAGGCGGGTGGATCACAATGTCAGGAGTTCAAGACCAGCCTTGCCAAGATGGTGAAACCCCATCTCTACTAAAAATGCAAAAATTAGCCGGGCTTGGTGGCAGGTGCTTGTAATCCCAGCTACTCAGGAGGCTGAGGCAGAGAATTGCCTGAACCTGGGAGGCAGAGGTGGCAGTGCGCTGAGATCGCATCACTGCATTCCAGCCTGGGCAACAGAGTCAGATTCTATCTCAAAAAAAAAAAAAAAAAAAATGTTGGTCTTCTATAAGATGAAGTGGTTTTGCCACATCCTAGTTTTGGAATTTTATTAATCTTTGGGCTTGCTGCTAATAAGGGTAGAAAGGCATGGGTAAGAGTGTTGACGATGGGAACAATTAAATTTTGAAAGCCGACTATATAAGATACTTTTTTTCTCTATAAGAGATTTCATAAAAACCAGGGAGACGGTCCTATATTGGTATCAAATTACTGATTTGAAAGCAGTGAACTATAGCAGGAGAAAACAGGATTAAAAAGCTGTTAAGAAATATACCAGAATCCTAACAATAATTGTCTATGGGTCACAGGTCATCTATAGGTTAACTTTTTCTTAATGCTATTCTCGTTTCCTGAACATATATTTCCTTAAGAAAATGAGAGAATAATTTCCTTGAAACATCTGATTTTTATGAAATTCTGGAAGAGATAATTTTGTGGTAATATTTACTTTCTCCTTAAGAAAAATATTTTAACAAGTATAGGAAACCTTGAGGCCCCAATGCAGTATTAATATTGCTACATATTTTTTCCATTGTGCATTATCTAGAATAAACCACTCCAATTAAATGACATATTGAGACAGGTAATTCACTGTAATATTTATTAAGTAGATGACTTACAAGAAGGATATTGATGAATGTAAAAATTTTCACTCACAGTGAACATGAAACCTTTACACATGTAAGGTTTAGATTCTTTTTTTTTTTAATCTGCCCCTTTCAGATTATATCATGGTGTATGAAGCACTGGTAAGGTCTATGTCACCAGAAATTCCCAGTTTGCTGATTTCATTGAGATTTTTAACCCGATGATTGTACTGCAACAAGTGAGCATCATTCACTGCAACCTTGAAGTGGTTAGGTTCAACCAGTACTTGTATCTGAAATGGCATATACATAAACTGTTACATGAGGTAATGCATATGTCAGCTGGATTTAGCCATTCCACAATATATACATATTTCATGTGCACGATAGAAACAATTTTTTGTCAACTGAAATGAAAAAAAATGTCCATTAATTTCAAACCAGTCTGGCCTGAGCTCAGGATGTCCAACGTTTCATCCTTATCATTTGTGGGACCAGTTAAGATCCAGAGAAAGTAACTTTACAGCAAAAATTCCAAGTTATGCCAGGCGTAGTGGCTCACGCCTGTAATCCCAGCACTTTGGGAGGCTGAGGCAGGTGGATCACAAGGTCAGGAGATCGAGACCACCCCGTCTCTACTGAAAATACAAAAAATTAGCATGGTGGCAGGCGCTTGTAGTCCCAGCTACTTGGGAGGCTGAGGCAGGAGAATGGCGTGAACCCAGGAGGCAGAGCTTGCAGTGAGCCGAGATAGTGCCACTGCACTCCAGCCTGGGCGAAAGAGTGAGACTCTGTCTCAAAAAAAACAAAAAACAACAACAAAATTCCAAGTTATTCAGGTTTTTTTTTAAAGCAACAAATTTATTAGAAGGATACATAAGTGAAGCCATAAAGGTGAAGGCTAAAGATTTGCCTGCATAAAAACTTAAAAGAGCCTGGGTGTGGTGGCTCACACCTGTAATCCCAACACTTTGGGAGGCAAAGGTGGGTGGATCTCTTGAGCCCAGGAGTTTGAGACTAGCCCAGGCAACATGGTGAAATCCCATCTCTGCAAGAAAAATACAAAAATTAGCCAGGCGTGGGTGGCATACATCTGTGGTCTCGGCTACTAAGGAGGCTCAAGTGGGAGGATCATTTGAGCCTGGGAGGTTGACAGGCTGCAGTGAGCTGTGATCGTGCCACTGTACTCCAGCCCAAGTGACAGTGTGAGACCCTGTCTCAAAACAACCAAAAGTTCTGGTATGGCCTAAAACACCTAAAAGAAAAACACGAAAATAGGATTCCTTTGGCAAATGTTGTAAAGATTGATGATAATCAGTTTTGGCAAGGGTAGGAGAAATCTACTCTTCCAATAGTGGATGTTCATTCCTACATCTTTTTGGAAGCAGCAATTTGACAATATCTAAATTGTAAACATGTACATTTAAAGCAAAGATTTCTAGAAGATTTGCTTCTAGGAAGCAAAGATCTGTAAGGATAGTTATTACGGTATTTTAGTAAAATCTTTCCAGGTTGGAGTGTTTCTATTCTGTAAATTTTCATCAGTAGAGTACTGGTTAAATTATCACATATCTAAAAATGAAATACTATTGGCCAGGCATGGTGGCTCATGCCTGTAATCCCAGCACTTTGGGAAGCTGAGGCAGGCAGATCACGAGGTCAAGAGATCGAGACCATCCTGGCCAACATGGTGAAACCCCGTCTCTACTAAAAATACAAAAGTTAGCTGGGCATGGTAGCACACGCCTATAATCCCAGCTACTTGGGAGGCTGAGGCAGAAGAATTGCTTGAACCCAGGAGGCGGAGGTTGTAGTGAGCCAAGATCGTGCCACTGTACTCCAGCCTGGCGACAGAGCAAGACTCCGTCTCAAAAAAAAAAAGTGCTATTAAGTAACAATATTCTGATATGAAAAGATGTCCACCAAATGTAGACTGTGGTCCTTATTTGTCCCTGTTGTTGAAGAGTTTACAGTCCAGCTGTTTTATTCACCACTCTATAGTCAACCCTAACTCAATGCTGTGGACCTCATTTGTTGAAGCAGTGCTTACAAATAAAAAGCATGCTGTATGTCAGAAAATACTGGCAAGATACTCATCGAATTGCAACTTCGGATGGGGGAAGGACTAAAAGATAGGAAACTTTGTTAATTTAAAAATTTATAAACTTTTCATAAAACTTGAATTTTAGAATAAAAAACATTTTTCATCTCTATGCCAACTGTGTTGTTTTAAGCAACAAAGTCGTAGTACAACTGTACCATAAAGACTTTTTGCCTTTTTTGTTAAAGATTGTATTCTTTTCATTTCTAGAAAGGCTTAAACTCAGGGGTGGCAGCAGTGATGATGGTGAGGTGCCTGAAAGGAACTGGGAGTGTGCCACTCCTGGCCATGTTCTCAGCCTGCTGAGCCTGGTCCCCTGGGCAGGGAGAAGATACACTGGTTAGGCACCTTAGGAGAGGTGATAAAAACTCACTTCAAGTGCTTTGTGGTTTTAGAGTGATTCCTCATGAGAAATATACATTATCAATATATAATAGTAGCAATAACTTACTTTGAATGGTTTCCCACTTTCAAATGGGAAAACCGACTGTCTTTCTTCCCTTCCCCAGTTATTATCCAGCTTTGTATTGCAAACAATGACTCTCCTGTTGTTCTCATTGAAGCGTGGGTTAAAGTGGAAGGCAACATCATTCCCTCTTTTGAAATCTAAAGCCATTCTGTTTTAAACCAAAGACCAGTTATTAAAATGATTAAAGCTGTACATTTGTACCATGTAAAGAACATATAATTTTCTAAAAAGCAAATAATTTCATAATACAGTACCTAGGAAATTTTTCTGAATGGAAAGCAAATAAATCAGAATGAGTTCAAACTGGAAAGTATCCTATGCCTGATATTCTATGTACTATCACAAAATCTAAAGCAAGACAATAGATGTTGAATTTTTTTGCCTCATTGTCTTCGATCATATTTCCATTCATCTGTAATGCCCCTACAGACTCATGAAAACCCTTCAAGGTTTTCTTACAGAGGTTTAGAGCCACTCTGAGGACACTTTATCCCTTACTATAGATAATGGTTATCTCTTTCCTGCTCTTCCAGTTTGCTTTCAATACCTGGTAAAGGCCAGCCAGCTATATAGTTAACAGCCATCAAATACCTGGCTTCTTCATAATTAACCAGAAGCCCTAGTTCCTCTAAAACAACAACAGTGAGATAAGGTAGTTAATATTCAGTATCTTGTTGCTAAGTTGTAAAGTCATGATAGTAAATGTGGTAAACATTCTATGATGTGAGCCAGAACCAATGAAATTGCTGGTTTAGCTTTTTGACCCTGTTCCTTCTCCCTGGATGTTAATGCAAACACAAGCCCTCTTTGACTAACCCCATCCCTGAGTTTCTCAAAGTGTGCTCTATAGAGCAGTAACACCAGAATCATCAGTAGGTATTCGTATTTTAAAGCCAGCTCTGCACTCTAGACCAACTAACAAAGATTCTCTTTGTATTTTGATTCACCCAGTAACAGTCACATTCAACCACAAACAATCTTCCAGTGATTAAATTTGTAAGGAAAAAACAGCATAGAATTTGTGTTTGACTAAATATACAATGTTGTCATCTCTGTCACCTTAAGCACTTTTTTTTCTACGCAGTTCGTCATATAGAATTTGCAGGACTAAGCAACAGTTTTTTTTTTAGTTTACTACCATAAACCATTTCAACCAGAATTAGTTTTGATCTGCCAGTCTCAATCTACATCTCTAGCATTATTAGAACTAAACTTTACAGTGAAATGACTCTAACAAGACAAGGATACCAAACTGGGTATTCAGTGTGCGTTAGGGGTTGTGGGAGGAGGAGAGCAGATATTTAATAAATCATGAGTGCTGTGTGCACAGGATAAGGTGTGCTGGGTTTTATGTGATGTTGGGAGGAAATATGGATAAGGACATAGGTAGAGGATGTATATATTTTGTAATTTGCTATGAGATGGGCATTATTGTGCGGGGAAGTTCTGTGCTTACAGAACTTGTCTAGGCTGTGTGGAAAGATGGTTTGGCTTAGGATAGTGACTACCATTGCAGAAACAGAGGAGGCTGGCTGAGGTGGAGCGAATGAGCATTTGAATGTGAAATTATCAGATCAGAAGTGAAGTCCATCTCTTGATTACAGAATGTGGAACAAGGTGACAGACACTGAGACTGTTTATGGATTCTTGCATAAATCTGTGTACATGGCTTGAATTTGTGCCATTTAGGTACTGTCCATAAGACCTAGAGACACTTCCACTAACCTCAGGGGCAGGCATCTCAGATGGTTTCAGGACATGGCCAGCTTCCTTGTATGATATGTAAGTACTACATAACCAGTGGTGACAACCAGGGCCAAGTGGCCCAGGACAGCCATAATTAGCATGTATTTTCCTAAATAAAGCCTCACCCCATCCTAGCCCACCTCATCAATCAAACCACTTCCAATAGCAAAGGTTGATTTATGATGAAGTTTTTAACTTGTAGAATCTCTTCAAACCCATAAGCAAATAGTATCTACTCAAAAGACGGGTTCCCAGGCCTGCCACTGATCATCTGTAGAACCTGAGCCTCAGTTTTGTCTATAAAAAGGGGAGAGCAATATTCTTTATCCTGCCTTCAACCATGAAGATTAGCTGACATAATACATATCAAAGTATAGAATAAGGTGTGTTACCATTTACTATGAGTGCCCTGATGCTTAGCAAAATTATATGGGAATATGTATGGATTTATGGGATAATCTATATGATGGTATAGCCAAGATTCTAAATATGTAGTTCTTTAAATTTTACTAAAATTCAAAATAGCACCGTAAGACAGGGCAAGGAAAAAAAATCAAAATAGGCCATTCTTTATTCAAAAACCAATCTACAAATAGGGTAGGCTTTTTAATTTTGCTCTCCTTACCTGTTTGCATTGGGCTTCACCGTGCCCAGAATTGTTATCAGCGTGCGAGGCACCACTCCCCCAGGCAAAGGCAGGTTATAAGGCACAATCTGGGAATGAACAATTACATATGTGTCGATAAGGAGTCATGTTTCTTTGGGGAAAGAAAACGATGTTGCTAAAGTTCCATCACTATTAATATGTGTGAAAAACACATAACTCTAGTATATGCCATCTGTCCAGACTCTCAGGCCACTTTGCCCAGGGGCCAAAGAGATAAGGCTCCCTAGATGTACAGATAATAATTGAAAAGAAAGCCATCAGTAAATCTCATTACTACGGCCATCCCAATTTGTACTTATTCATGTTGACTATTTTTGGAAAGGCTTAAGCTAGATCTTGTGATCAACATTAACATTTTTGTATCACTCTTAAGGCCCTGTCATGGTACATGCTTCACTGTGGTTATTCTGCTTCCTGGGGGGGCAAGCAGCATATCACATTCTGGGCTTGTGGGTTCTCATATGCTCTGTACTCACATGGCTCCAGCAGAGTGCTTTGATGTGGCAGATACTCAATGTTTATGGAATGAACACTGTTAATACTGTGAGGTTCATTCCACAAATGTTTATTGAGCAACTACATTCAAGGTACTGTGAATATCCCCAAAGCTCTATTTATGGCCTCTTTTCTTTCCCTTTTTAAGACTTTCCCCCTGGGTTTAACTATCACCTAAACCTTTTTATTTTTTGAGACAAGGTCTCAAAAATCCAGGTCTCAGTTGTTGAGGATGGAGTGCAGTGGTGTGATCATAGCTTACTGCAGCCTCAACCTCTTGGACTCAAGCAATCCTCCTGCCTCAGCCTCCGGCAGTGGTGGGATTACAGGCATGAGCCACCACACCCAGCCCATCCAAATATTTTCTTTCTAGTCCTGATGTGTACTAGTCCTGTACTTCCTCCCACCTGGATTTGCTGCTAGTGCCTCAAATTCAACAAGTGTGAACTAGAACGGTCTTCCCTACCCCCTCCCCCATCAGTTCCCCTTCATGAGTTCCCAGTTTGGGCTAAAGCTTTGCCGATGGCTCTAGTTGCTCAGCCTTGAAAAGTCAGAGTCCTCTATGACTTCTAAGACATAATCAGTAGATTCTGGGGGTTCTTCCTCTGTAATCTCTCTTACATCTGCCTGTTCCTTTCCACAGCCTTCATGTCCCCCTCTCTCTGCAACTGATCATCTCTGGTATAGTCCCTCTCAATGCCACCCACTCCCCCAAGTCTTTCTACTCTAAACTGACCTAAAAGGAGACAATGCTACCTTGTGCTGTCTTCTGCATAGTCCTGAAATGGTCTAATCCCACACTGGTACTTAGCTCTTTCCTCATATTTATTATACGTTTTATCATCCAACTAGATTATAAATCTGGAAAGGAAGGATCCTGTGGCTGAGATGTATCTGGATCCCCCATGGAGTTATGTTTTACACTTAGAATTCACTTGCTAAGACATATTTTAATTTGCATGAAAATTCAACCCTTAGATCACAAAATTATCTTTAGAAGGTTTTTCAAAACCAGATTACCCTGGTTCCTCTACATGTTTGCTCAATGACCATGGACAAATTATATCACTTCTCTATTGCCCCATTTCCCCATGTGTGAAATGGGGTTATTAACAGTATCTTATAGGGTGGTAATGGGGTTAAATGAGATTATCCATGTAGATGCATACTATTGACATGTACTAAGTGTTAATAATAACCAAAATGTTCTCCATTACTACAATCTTGATTTATATTCATAAGCAGCCTTATCAGTGCCTTCAAAATATTCATTACCTTCTGTTTATACTAACCACACACAATAAGCTCAATATGAACACTTAATTTTTTGACTCCACCAACATACACCCATGGCTGGCCCTTGAGAAGTGGCTCTAAGCAGCAGGTTTAAAGCTCGGGATCTCCCTGAAGCCCTCTGCATGTCAAGTACATGAAAGAAGGAATGCCATCTCACCAGTGGCCCAGCAGGGGCACCATAGGGGCCAGTGGCAGGGTAGGCTCCAGGAGCACTTGGCTGTCCAGGAGGTGGGTAGGCCCCAGGGCCGCTGGGTGGCCCTGGGTAGACTCCAGGTGCAGGTGGTCCGGGATAAGCTCCAGGTGCTCCGGGATAAGCTCCAGGTGCTCCAGGGTAGGCACCCGGAGGTGCCTGTCCAGGATAAGCCCCTGGGGGTGCCTGCCCGGGGTGGGCCCCAGGATAGGAAGCCCCTGGGTAGCCCCCTGCCCCAGCAGGCTGGTTCCCCCATGGGCCAGGCCATCCTTGAGGGTTTGGGTTTGCAGACCCAGATAACGCATCATGGAGCTGGAAAGAAAGACATAAACAATTACAGGACAGAAAGCATTCTCAAAAGCAGAATTTTCAGGAAAATAGGAATATGTGATCAAAGAAGGAGAGGAATATGGCAAAGGCATTACATGCATATCATTAAACTTTTTCCACTTATTAATAGTTTGAGTTTCTAAGACTAAAATTAGATGTTGGGATTACATATACTTTCTCACTTTATTCTTGCCTCCCAACGTCTCAGATCAGGGAGGGCTGTATTTTCATAATTAGCTCAAGTCAGTAGTTGGCGCTCCTCTACTTACAGCACATACTTTTTAATCACCATGAGAAAAACAATCACAAACATCACAATGCCCAGACTGTACCGCACTTCCCCCCTCAGAGGATTTCTCAGCTCCTGCTGGCAGAGTCCACTCCCTTATGCCCTGGGCCTTTTGGTGAAAGGGTTACTGTGAGTGAGTCCCAGGCCTCGCTCTGCCTGGCTTTCTTCCCAGATCTGCTGCTGGAAAAACAAGGCTCCAGCTCGCAAGCCCTCATTGGACAAATGAGTCCAGGGGAAGCCAGGCAGTGGGAGAGTGAAAAGGGAAAGTCATGGTAAAAACAAAACCCCCAGCCCTCAACCATGTGGAGCTGATCGAGGGTAAGAAACAGGCATAAGGCCGGGCGCGGTGGCTCACGCTTGTAATCCCAGCACTTTGTGAGGCTGAGGTGGGCGGATCACGAGGTCAGGAGATCGAGACCACGGTGAAACCTCGTCTCTACTAAAAATATAAAAAATTACCCGAGTGTGGTGGTGGGCGCCTGTAGTCCCAGCTACTCGGGAGGCTGAGGCAGGAGAATGGCGTGAACCCGGGAGGCGGAGCTTGCAGTGAGCCAGGATCGCGCCACTGCACTCCAGCCTGGGCGACAGAGCGAGACTCTGTCTCAAAAAAAAAAAAAAAGAAAAAGAAACAGGCATAAAACACTTACCGAAAAATTGTCTGCCATTTTCCTGAGAGAAAGAAAGAGACAAAGGTTATCATTTGATCCTGAAAGCTTTCACCGATTTCCATTAAACTGAACCTCACCACTAGTTCATTGTGCAGTTCTAGTCCATCTCTAGGCATTATGCCTAAGTCAGTAGTGTGGGGCCACAAAAACATCTCTTCAAGGGGCAGGGATGCTTTCCAGCTAGATTGCCAAACGCTATTTAACTCACAAGTTTAAACTTCCATCACACTAGCCTGTGCTCTGAATCTTGCCCATCTGCCCTCTGTCCCCACTAACTGCCCCATCCCCTCCTCTGAGTTTTTGAAGATAAGCAGTGATTGATTCCTACTGAGACAGGAAAGACAATGACCTCCAGACATAGTTGCTGCCCTGTTATTTATTCCTCTATTTGCACACACTTATGCCTGCTCTTGGCCAGGCACTGCGCAGGCTCCTATCCAGGTGTGAAGATGAATAGGCCATGATCTGCATGGTCAAAGGGGCCACAGGATCTAAAACTCAAAACAATTGAGCCCACAGAGATATAGAATAGAAGGATGGTTACCAGAGGCTGGGAAAGGTAGTGGGGGAGGGTGGGAGGGAGGTGGGGATAGTTAATGGGTGACAAAAATAGTTATAATGAATGAATAAGGCCGGGTATTTGACAGCACAACAGGGTGACTATAGTCAATAATTTCATTGTACATTTGAAAATAACTAAAAGTATAATTGGATTGTTTGTAACACAAATAAATGAGAAGACGGATACCCCATTTTCCATGATGTGATTATTAGGCATTGCATACCTGTGTCAAAACATCTAACATACCCCATAAATATATATACCTGCTATGTACCCATAAAGATTAAGAATTAAAAAACAAAAAAGCCGAAGGGCCCACAGTCCAGCAAGGCAGATGAGATGCATCCATGGAAATGTGAAATAACAAGTCACAGATGCTATGAGTCAGAATATGTGCTGTAGGAATTGAAACCCAGAAATCTTACTTCTAAAAAGGAAAGGAAAGGTGCTGTTGGAGCTAAGCCTCAAAGGGCAGCTGAAATTTATATGTGTTTTTTTTTTTTTTCAAAGGTACTTGTTATTCCAAATAAAATATTTGGCAGTACAACAAACTAAGGTGAAAAAATTCAGGCAACGTGACGTGAAGGAAAAAAATATTTGGGTGTAAGATGCTACCAAAGAGGGTTTGCCTAAGGGGTGGTCTGGAGACATCAGTCCTGCTTTCTCCTGTTCCTTCCCATGTCAAGGCTCCAAAAGCACAAGATGCTTCACAGCTGTTGTAGGTGCTCCAGCAGTGAGGGGAGGAGGGCAGCTGGGCCCCTGAGGCATGGGTGAGTTCTTCCTAAGCTCAGGATCACCTGTGCCATGGCCTGAATTACCTGGACCTTGAAACAACCAGAATAGCCTTCTCTTTGATTTGCCCACCTGTGATATTTACTCAATCACTTTTAGAAATGGCATCGGCCCCAAGGGATCCAATAAATGTCCACTACTTGATTCAAATGCAAGATATTGGCTGGGTGTGGTGGCTCATGCCTGTAATCCCAGCACGCTGGGAGGCCAAGGTGGGCAGATCGCTTGAGCCCAAGAATTCAAGACTAGCCTGGGCAATATGGCAAAACCCTGTCTCTATGAAAAATACAAAAATTAGCTGGGTGTGGTGGCGCATGCCTGTGTTCCCAGCTACTCGAGGGGCTGAGGTGGGAGGATCATTTGAGCCTAGGAGGTCAAGGCTGCAGTGAGCTGTGATTGCACCACTGCACTCCAGCCTGGGTGACAGAGCGAGACCTCGTCTCAAAAAAAAAAACCCATAAAATATTACATTTTTTTTGGTAAAACTTAAACAGGCAGAGCTCCTCCTAGGGCTTAACATATGCTTCATTTACACACACTGGATATTTTATACAGGTTGAGTATCCTTTATTTGAAATAGGACCAGAAGTGTTTCTGATTTCCATTTTTTTTTTGTTTGTTTGTTTTGGAATATGTCCTTATGCCCAGTTAAGCATCCCTAATCTGAAGAGCCAAAATCCAAAATCTCCAGTGAGCATTTCTTTAGAGCATGACCTCTGAGCATCATGCAGGCATGCAAAAAGTTTGGGATTTTGGAGCATTTCAGATTTCTGCACTGGGGATGCTCATCCTGTACTATACTGCTATTATTTATATCATAGTCAGACATTATCTTTGACTAAAATATTTTTGCACATCTTTTTTTTTTTAGACGGGGTCTTGTTCTGTTGCACAGGCTGGAGTGCAGTGACATGATATTAGGGCTCACTGCAGCCTCCACCTCCCAGGCTCATGTGATCCTCCCACCTCAGCCTCCCAAGTAACTGGGACTACAGGCACACAACACCACACCCAGCTAAGTTATTTTTTTTTTTGTAGACACGGGGTCTCTCTATGTTGCCCAGGCTGGTCTCAAACTCCTGGGTTCAAGTGATCCTCCCACCTCAGCCTCCCAAAGTGCTGGGATTACAGGCATGGGCCACTGCATCTAACCACACATCTCTTTTTGAACATGGTCATTCTGAAACCTATTCAGAAGTGGTTAGGTTATGACCATGCCCACTTTCCAACCTAGGGAACTGCTGGCAGCTTGACAGGGAAGTCACGGTGACTCCAGAGGTTACTACATCTTTCATTTACGTTACATCCTGTAGTGCTTGGCTTTTTAAAGCAAAAGTTGTGAGCTCCTCTGCATGTGCCTCCTTCCCCAAAAGGCTGCCACACTACCATACAAGAAACCGTATAAGTTGCTACTGCAGGGGGAACTTGAGAGAAGAGTTGTTACAGAAAAGGAAAATAAATGAAAAATTTGTAATTCAGAAAAAGAAAGTCTCCCTCATTTTGGATGCCAGTAGGAAACGATCTTGAACTTCAAGGTGGGCAGAAAGCTTAGTTCCTTTAATTACACATACTTCTTCCACCCTAAGGCAACATATCAAAGACCCAGCAATAACGTTATCAACATTTTGATTTCTTTTAAATGTCCTCATTGCACAGGAGCTTATTGTAAACCTCAGCACCACTGACACTTCAGGTCAGATGCTTTGCTGTGGGGCGCTGTCCTGTGCACTGCAGGATGTTCAGCAGCATTGCTGGCTTCAATACATATGCTGCCAGAACTCCAGCATACCACACTCCAACTTGTGACAACCAAGTGTCTTCAGGCCAGGTGTGGTGGCTCACGTCTGTAATCCCAGTCATTTGGGCGGCTGAGGCAGGAATATTGCTTGAGCCCAGGAGTTCAAGACTAGCCTGGGCAATATAGCGAAACCCCAGTCTCTACCAAAAAAAGGAAAAAACGTCTTCAGACATTGCCAATATCCCCTGTGAGCAAAATCATGGCTAGTTGAGGACCGCCAATCTAGCTAGTTAGCAGTGTATCCCTACATGAATGTGCACACATGGTTCAATAAAAACCAAAAAGTTAGTTTCAATTGTTAAAACTAGCTGAATTTGCCTTATAAAGGGTCCTAACATAACTCTATTCAAATTAAGATGTGTTTAAAGGCTGATTCCAACCAGAAAGTCAAATAAAGAAGGCATTTCCACAATTTAATATTTATTCTTTTCAAAGCCTCCGCTCAAGCATGTTTAGTTTATTTTCCAATCTAACCAAATCCAGTTTGGGAAACAAAGCAGATCTTGCTGCATTTCCACTGTTTCAACACCACCTCGGAGGGCAGTATAGATTGTGTCTCGACACATTAGACAAGGCCACTGGAACAAAACCTGGTATTTGTGTGGTGCTTTTCAGCTTATGAAGCATGTTCACATACCTTATCTATTTTAGTTATAATGACAATCTTTGTGGTGAAATCTTGTACTGTTCTGCCATCTCGCTGTCCAGCCTGGGACATGAATCATCCCTATGTCCAGCCTATCCACACTGTAGATGCTACCCACCCACAAGTCACTTAGTAGCAGGCTTGGTTATCAGATCAAAAACACAGTATATATAGGGTTCGGTACTATCCATGGTTTGAGGCATCCACAGGGGGTCTTGGAATGCATCCCCTGAAAATAAGGGAGAGACTACTGTGTTCTCACCATAAGGAAACTGAGGCTCAGAGAGATAACACGGTGGCCCAAGGTCATCTGTCACTGGCAGATCAAGGAGTAGGGCTCGTGTCTTTTTACTCCTTATTTAGGCTCATTGTACACCAATAGAAAACATCACACTTTGAAATTTTAAAGTACATTCCTTTGAAAGTGTTAATTACTTCATTGGGAAATTAATTCTCTGACTTACTCATCTGTAACTACATAACACACTGAAATTGTAAACAAATTTTTTAAAAAGGATTGTGTTTTGGTCAGAAAACTAACTGGGTGATTCATTCAAGCACAAAATAATACTGAATATTGAATACAAGAATGCCATTTTGTATAGTCACTTGCTAATTATAACCACATTTTAACCAATAAAGTGTACTTTTCCAAAAATTGGGTATGCCCCGTTTTGATTATGTCAACTTCCAAACATGAGATTTCTTTTTTGAAAAGCATTATAGGCCGGGTGCAGTGGCTCACGCCTGTAATCCCAGCACTTTGGGAGGCCAAGGCAGGAGGATCACGAGGTCAGGAGTTTGAGACCAGCCTGGCCAACACAGTGAAACCCCATCTCTACTAAAAATACAAAGAATTAGCTGGGTGTGGTGGCGGGCGCCTGTAATCCCAGCTACTCGGGAGGCTGAGGCAGGAGAATTGCTTGAACCCAGGAGGCAGAGGTTGCAGTGAGCTGAGATGGCACTGCAGCCTGGGAGGCTGCAAGGCTCCATCTCAAGAAAAAAAGACAAGAAAAGCATTATAACGATGCTCTTTTGAAATCAAGATTATTAACCTCAAAACTTTCAGGAAAACTAAAAAGACATCTATTCAGATAAATATCATCCTTACCTGCCTGAAATTTTTTTCGTTTTTCTTTTCAGATGAGTAGTTTAGAGAGAGAGACATACAATCAAATGTCAGAAATCTTCCCACTCTACAGATACTATAGATATGTGAACCCCATCCTGGTGTTTCCAGGATCAGAGAATTTTGAAGAGTCCAAGGGAAAAAAAACACTTCAAAAAATAAACTAAAAGTAGAGAAATACTAGCTGGGTCTCCACATTTGTAAACACCTACAGTAAGCAGTTCAGTGTAGCTTCGGAATAAGGAATTTAAACATGAGTTAGAATACAGACCATTTTAATCGGCTGTTAATTGGTAGCTTTTCCCTTTAACAAAGAGTAGCTATCCACTGCACTATGCTATTCTAGGCCCACCCAGCAATCAGTCCGGTTGTCTGGGTTCCCAGGGGCACTTCTGAAATGTCTGCTCAGAAAGGTCCCTGAAGACTACTTCCTGAGCCCTTAGGCACTGCCCTACACTGCTCCTCAAGTAACACAAGAGGCAGTCTACTTCCTGTCCTTGCTGAAACACAGAGCAGGACTTGAGGAAAGCCCATTTGCCAAAGACAAATTCAGTGATGCTAAGTTGGAATAAGGGAAACTAGTCCTTTCCTAGGATTTCTTTCTCATCGTAGCTCCCTGGCATCAAGGAAGGTAGTTACTTTCTGCTTCTTATGACTGATTTTTCCCCCTATGGAAAAGCTGAACAGAGGTCAAAAGAGAACACATGACACTTGGTCAATAGCGAACTGGAAGTATACAGCAAGCACAGCCTAGACTGGCTCTTAAGTTACCCACTCAGAATTTAATGAGAAGATCCAGTTCAGGCACCAGACACAAGGAGCTACCCTTGAGTGGGAGCCTGTGTCCCAAACGATCACAGGAAAGAAAAGCTATGTTTGAGATCAGTTACCACAAGTATCAAGTACATAAGTTTACAAGCCACTTGGCATTTAAGGTCAACACAAGATTCTGAAGGCATACTACATGAACAAAGGTCTCGGCTGCAGTTAAGTTTTAGAGTCTGGCTAATGAGGGTTCTGTGTAAAAAGGTACCTAAATTATACATGAGACCAGCATTAGCCTCTTGACCTCACTAAGTGAAAAAAGTCTTTATAAAGCACCTATGCATATTTGTAGCACAGCGAACTATCATAGATTAAAGACCACTTAACAGAGCGAGACACCTATTCTACTTGGACACAACTAGTTTTTGGGGTCAGTCCATCAGGCGGTACTCATCCTCTTCTGCTTCTTACGTAACTTAGTGAGGCTTCCTCCTAGCAGTTCTAAGTGCTAAATATTCAAGGACCATCATCAAACTTCTCCCCAGAATCTGGACTAAGTGCTGATTGTAAACATCACCTCTAAATATTATGAATTTAGGAAGTTGCTTAAGTCCCCCAAAGATCAAGGATGGGATATGATCATCTTTAGAATGAGAGACCCTACCCTAAGGATTGAGAGGGAGACTATTGTTGTAGAAAAGTAAATGATCATTATTCAACTTTACCTTTTATGGAAACACACAATTTCCTAGTATGAAATATTTATCAACTTGAGGTAGGCCAGGCGCAGTGGCTCATGCCTATAATCCCAGCACTTTAGGAGGCCGAGGCAGGCGGGTCACCTGAGGTCGGTGGTTCGAGACCAGCCTGACCAACATGGAGAGACACCCCCCCCCCCCCCCACCCCGCCACCACCACTAAAAATACAAAATTAGCCGGGCATGGTGGCGGATGCCTGTAATCCCAGCTACTCCGGAGGCTGAGGCAGGAGAATCGCTTGAACCCGGTAGGCAGAGGTTGCGGTGAGCCGAGATAGTGCCATTTCACTCCAGCCTGGGCAACAAGAGCGAAACTGAGTCTCAAAAAATAAAAATAAAACAAAAACAAAAACCTTACGTAAACAAATCAGAACTTTGGAAGCTGACGAAAGCTTTTTCTCCTCAGGCTCTGTGCCCAAGTGGTTAATTGTATCAGTCTCATTTTCTTCAGAATTAACTGAGCCTTCTCCCATTTCTTCCCCAGAATCCTAGAAACAGCGTGTCCTGAGTCACTGAGGTCCAGGTGTCCTCATTGTGCAGCAACCCAACTCCCAGAGTCACTTTACAAACATTCCGCAGTCTCTGGAATCGGCATGACGAACTTGAAGGGTAAGGCTGAAACCTAAGTCCCAGCCTCCACCATATGTCCCCGACTCCCTGGACCTGAACGCCTACTGCTCAGAGGGCAATCGTTTTAGTGTTTCTATTTGAGCACCCGATAATTCAGAATAAACTCTCAAACATGTTGTGAAAGCCCCCCGCTAGGGCTCTGCACACTAGGACCAACATTCTGCCACATCCACCACTTCCTGGGCACAGTCTGGGCAGGGAGGCGCATTTGATTCGGAAAAGCTTAGAGTTTGCAGTCTTTGCTAAGCCAGGTCATGTCCACTCAGGCCATGGGGCAAGCACCATTTTCTGTGGGATCAGCAACCAGACAGCGGCTGCAGCCCGGCCGCAGCTGGTCCTGGTGGAAGAACTCATTCGCGCTCCACTGCGAGATCTCCTCCAAGTCCAGCCTCAGCTGATGCTCAAAAGCGGCCGGGTCAGCCAAGCTGTGGGTCCCGGGAGGCGCCCTATGCAGTCCCGGGAAGTCCCTTCGCTCCCCCGCGGCCGTGATCTGGGAAAGGGTGACGGGGCTCCAACCCCAGTTAGAGAAACTGGAGCGGCCGTCTGGTTTGCTGAGCGAGCCCCTCCGCCTCCCCTCGCAGCGGGACCTGGCGGGACTGGGGTGACCAGACTGCGGCTCGTCACCGGATGGAGCTTACTCCGGGGCCGCAGAGCGCAGCCGGCGGAGGTGCGACGGCAGCGAAGCCCCCGAGGCTCCGCAGAAGGTGGCCCGTGCCGCCGCGGAGACGTGTGTGGGTCTCGTAAGGTGCTGCCAACCTTCCCCGAGCGCCAGCGCCCTCGAGAATCAAAGGCGACTGCCCCGGGGCCAGATCGCTGCCCGCCGCCCCGCACCCGGAGGGCAGAGCACAGGCTGTGGGGCTCTCCGCGCGCGCCCCGGCCCGGTCCCGGGGAGCCGAAGCCCCTCCGGACCGCGCCCCAAGCAGCGCCTGGGCGCCCTCACCCCTGCCCGGCCGGAGCCGCGTCCGCCGCGCCCCGCGCCGCTCACCGCTCGTTGGCTGGCTCCGGACGGCTGCTGGCGAGGAGCTGCGGGCGCCGGCGGGGCGGTGGCTCCGAGCCTCAAATACTCCCAGCCCCGCCCGGCCCGCCTCTCCTGAGGCGGGGCGGCGCCCCTGCCCAGCCCGTCCTCTCCCCGGATCAGGCTGGGCGAGCCCCGCGCCCGCCTGACACCCCGAGCCGCCGCCGCAGGGGCGACCAGGAAGCTCCCGACGGGGAGAGCGCGGTCACTGAGGGGCGCGACCTCCGCTGCCACCGTTAGGTTCCGTGGCGCTCCCGGGGCCTGGGCTGTGGCCGCGTCTGTCCCCCGCCCTCTCCAGAATCACCTGAGTGAAGAATTCACTGAGAGGAATTCAATTAATAGGTTGCTTTATTTGTAGAATACAAAACCAAAAACCTTTTCAGTGTCTATTCCCTAGGGTACTGACTACAAATTGACTACTTATTCTAGATCAATAGGCCTAGTCTCAAAGCAATTCCCTTATGAAGCAATTAATCAGACAACTCTTTAACACATTTTACACAGGAAATTCACCATATATATATATATCTCCTCCTTTTAACTTCACCTTATCGTTTTGTTGGAAGAAAGAGATAAGTATTATTATCTCATTTTTACTGTCAGGGTGCTATAGTCTGAATGTTTATATCCCGCCAAAGTTCATATGTTGAAATCCTAACCCTCACCATGATGTATTAGGAAGTGGAGGCCTTGGGAAGTGATTAGGTCATAGGGGCAGGGTCCTTAGGAATGAGATTGGTGCCCTAATAAAAGAGGCCGGAGAGAGACCCCTTTCCACTTCCACCTTTTGAAGACACAGCCAGAAGGCGCCCTCTGTGAACCAGAAAGCAGGCCCTCACCAGACATCAAATCTGCGGGTCTGGATCTTGGATTTCCCGACCTTCAGAACTGCGGGAAATAAACATATATTGCCTATAAGCTACCCAGTTTATGATAGTTTGTTACAGAAACCCAAACAGACTAAAAGAGAAAATGATTTACTTATCCAAGCTCACTCATGTCTAGGAACAACATCCAGAAATCCTGGCTCTTACACTTTATCTGGAAAAGCACCAGGCCAAAGAATCCTTGCAGGTCAGAACAAGGATCTCTGAGGAAAAAAAAAAAAAAATTAAGGGGGGTGGGGGAAGAATATTTGCAGGGACTGGCTTATGTAAACTATGGAGAAAACCAGGTATCATCTGGCTCCTAAATAATTCCTGTAGCCCTTATAGTAACCAATTAATAACATAAAGATAAATTATTTCCTGCAGTTTTTCAACTTAGGGAAATGTTCCTGTGAAGGACTCACTTGATGGAATTGAGAAGCTGTCTTCGCACTCTCTCGGATAAATTTGAAAGTGTCTTAGTGGCTGGCACTGTTCCTGCAACATTGTCCCCTCTAGGCTTGCACATAGAAGTCACAGTGTGGCTGGGGATTATTTATTAAAGTATGAACTCTTATCTGAAGAGGTAGCCTGGCAACCAATTTATTTGAATGGATCACCCATAGTAAATGACTAACCTCTGGGTAGTAAAAAGGTGTCACCCAAAGGAATGCCCTTGGTCTCCAGGGAAAATGCTATAAATCTTAAGACTTTGAGTCATGAGGCCTCATGGCCAGGTGTGGTACCCTTAGAGGGTTAGCCACTGGTAATAAGAAAAGTAGATAGCCAAATGAATTGCTGTGGAGGCAAGGGACGGATCACACTCTTGCATTTTCTTCTGGTCATTTCAAAGATAGACCAAGTTCATGCCATGGCTACTTAGGGGGCTTGCTTACACCTGATTGTATGATCAGACATCCTTTTGGCTTCGCTTCCTTACTTGTACATCCCCATGAATACTTTGGTGCCAACTTCATGCCCCACAAAGCTAACAAAAGGATCCTGCTATGATCAGGGTGTGCCTGGGAATTTATAATTTGTACACATGCAATAAACGGCTCTTTATTACCCAATCCAAAGTCATATCCCTTTTCTAAGATAAGCATAAAAAAGAACCCCATAAAATCAATTAAGGTATCATTGAGTAACTTGTATGTACAGCTCACTGTGTTATTTGAAATAAGGGACAAGGCAAGAATTAGCCCTCAAACAAATAGGCTGGCTGGTTTCTACGGATGCAGAGATTGTAGGCCCCTGATAAAAGCAAGGATTCTAAGAGAGGCATCTCCACAGGAGGGAAAGGAGGAACCTTGGGAAAGCAGGTGGCTGTCCGGAAGGTCAGGAGGGAAGCTGGGTAAGAACTTCGGTTAGAGCCAGAAGAGAGTAGGAGATGAAGATGAGAACAAAAAGGGAAAGTCTTTAAGGATAAGCAGAAAAGAGAAACGAAGACAGTAATTGGAGGAGAAAGCAGAGCCAATTATTTATTTATTTTTTATTTTTTTTTGAGACGGAGTTTTGCTCGGCTCACCGCAACCTCCACTCCCGGGTTCAAGTGATTCTCCTGCCTCAGCCTTCCCGGTAGCTGGGATTACAGGCATGCACCACCACGCCTGGCCAATTTTGTATTTTTAGTAGAGACGGGGTTTCTCCATGTTGGTCAGGCTGGTCTCAAAGTCCCTACCTCAGGTGATCCGCCCACCTCAGCCTCCCAAAGTGCTGGGATTACAGGCGTGAGCCACTGTGCCCGGCAGCAAAGCCAGTTTTTTAAAGTCACCTTTTAAATAAGAAAACAGAACCAGAGAGAAAGGAAAAAGAGAGGAGAATAGAAGAATTATGAAAATATAAAAAGTGAGTGAACCTGGAACAAGCCAGAAAAGAGGAGAGAAATTTCCCAGAAATTAGCACTACAGTGGGCCAGATAGGGAAAGAATGTCTCACAAAAGCTGAAGTTCTTATGAAATATAAACAAAAATCTTGATATTAAGTCATGTAGACAGCAGAATACAGGAACAGCCAGAAAAGAGCAAAGTGGCTGCTTTCCAGTTTTCACATTTGGACCCTGGGGAGCCCAGGCAAGTTTGGCAATTCTGTGTCTACATGGTGTTAACGCATCTGGGTGACAAGTGAAGAGTTGAGTCAGGCCTCAGGGCACTTGGTCTTTCTGGTGCCAACAACTGGATTCTGGGTGGCTGGCAGACTTAGGGACTGAAAGAGAGGCTGAGTGTTCTGGGGAACCATTTATGCGTTGAAGACAAAGTAATTTCCAGTTCCAGAACGAAATGACTGTGGCTGTCTGCTGTTTCTAGTCCCAGTTATCTACATGTACTTACTCATATCCAAGGCCTTTAGTGGGGGCCTAATATATGCCTCAACTATTTTGCAAAATCCACCCCTTCTAGCTCGCTGAATGAACAGGCTCACCAAAACCTGGTCAACAAATGAAATAGGGTTGGTGGCAGTAATGTGCCCAATGATGGTTTACAAGGCCTTACCACCTGGGTTGCAACTACAGCCCCTTGGGGACAGAGTGAGAGCCAAAACCTGCTTAGAAGGGAGCAGCCCCTCCTACCTTGGATGGGCAGGTCAACAGCATCAGGGAGAAGAGGTGTCCCAGGTGCCACTGCAGGCGTAAAGCCCCTTCTCCAGCCCAACCTCAGCCCTGGCTACCTCAGCCTAACCTTCCTTGTTTGTCCCTCAAGCCTAACCCAGGCCTGTCTTCAGCACTAGCCACCACCAAACCCACATTCCTACCAGTCACTTCTGTCTATAGACAGGAAGTGGCTGCTGCCACTACTTCTGCCCTTATTGCAGCCACACCCAGGGCTATGCTTTTAACCACGCTATAGGGCTATGATCTTAACCATGCTACAGCATTAAGCTGCCTCTTGAGGAAGTATAAAACCAGGGAAAGGGATAGAGAATGTGCGAGCTTGCTAAGGCTGCCATAACAAAGCACCAGGAACTGAGTAACTTAAATAACAGAAATTTATTTTCTCCCAATTCTGGAGGCCAGAAGTCCAAGATCAGATGTTGGAAGGGTGGGTTTCTTCTGAGGCCTCTCTCCTTGGCTTGTACGTCTCTCTATACTTCACATGATCTTTCTTATATGCCTGTCTGTGTCCTAATCTCCTCTTGTTAGAAGGACACATTCGTATTAGATTAAGACCTCATTTTAACTTAATTGCCCCGTTAAAGGCCCTCTCTCCAAAAACAGTCACATTCTGAGCTATCCGGGGCTAGGATGGTACTGATATAAATGTTTTTGCAAAGAGAGAGGGACACAATTCATCCCATATCAGAGAAGGGCAGGGGAGGAGCTGGCTGTCAGTTCAGCAAGTGTGGTCAGCAGAGATTTCTCCAAGGAGGTGGTATTTGAGCTGAGACCTAAATAAGGAGTAGGGGCAGGCTTGTAAAGATCCGAGAAAGTGGGAATGGCAAGAATAACACTGAGTTGCAACAGGGACCTGTGCCAGCATAGACACCCATGGGGCACCTCCTGCCCACTCCTCTCAGAATCCCTTCCCTGCCATCCTCATAAAGTGGCCCAGCAGCAAAGCTAGCACTTCATGACCTCTCACCTTAAGTGGAGTTGGGAGAATTGTGGAGTCCTAATTGGGGGCTGGGGGAAGTGGAGAATTGGGCTGGTGGGATCAAGGGAAAGCAAAAAGAGAAAGCAGGCCGGGCGCAGTGGCTCACGCCTGTAATCCTAGCACTTTGGGAGGCGGAGATGTGTGGATCGCTTGAGGTCAGGAGTTCGAGAACAGCCTGGCCAACATGGTGAAACCCCATCTCTACTAAAAATACAAAAATTAGCCAGGCATGGTGGCAGGTGCCTGTAGTCCAGCCTGGGCAACAGAGTGAGACTCTGTCTCAAAAAAAAAAAAAAAAACAAAGGCAGATAAGCTATAAGTCTGCCTTTTTTCATGGTCCAGGACACATAGCCCTCTTGCGCAAATAACTCACAATCTTCCTGCTCCCAGCTCTCTCCAGCCCCTTGGCTGATAGAAAAAATGCACGTTAGCTCACTGCAACCTTGGCATCATCAGTACTGCACAAAACCCTCTTCAGCACGCAGCACGCGCTCCATCCTATAAAATCCCCAGCAACCCTTTGTCTCCTTTCACTCAGCTTCTCTTTTGCCAGCCTGCCCATTGCTTCCTTGCAACATATTTTTATACTTTTTCTAATAAATCTGCCTTTCTTTACCTACAACTGTCTTGATAAATTCCTCCTACCCCCCCACGCCACTGGCCCCAATAGTCACGGCTCACCTGCAACAAGAATCAGAAGGAACTAACGCAGCTGAGTATTTGGTTTCTCTTACCTGAAAGCTTGAGTTTGGGCCCCTGATGGATTGTGAGTCAGTTGGTATGTGTGGCTGCATCTGCACCATGTCAGCCTGGGAGCCATGCACATTCTGCCATGATAAAGGAAGAGTAGAGAAAGCCGGTCTGCGGAGATGAGTCGAGAAGCTGTACAGAGGGAAGGGACAAGACAGAGAGAGTCCTGCAGTATTTAAATTCCTGAGGCCTAGTGTCACGTCTGCATTTGGATTTTGTGTATTGCTTTTGTCCCGACACCCATCCTCTTTTTTTCCTCAGATTCTAAATCCAAGGAATCCAACCCCAGCTTCCCCCAACACTTTTTTTTTTTTTTTTTTTTTTGGAGACATGGTCTCACTCTGTTGCCCAGGCTAGAGTGCAGTGGCGCGATCATGGCTCACTGCAGCCTTGACTTCCTGGGCTCAAGTGAATCTCCCATCTCTGCCTCCCATGTAGCTGGAACTACAAGCACGTGCCACCATGCCGGTTAATTTTTGTATTTTTTGTAGAGATGAGGTTTCGCCATGTTGTCCAGGCTGGTCTTGAACTCCTCGGCTCCAGCACTCCATCCACCTCAGCCTCCCAAAGTGCTGAGACTGCAGGCATGAGCCACCGCGTCTGGCCCACCTCCCTTTTTCGCATCCTTTTTCTGCTCAGGCTTGCTGACACTGGTCTCTGTCACTTGCCACCAAGGAGCCTTCATACAGAATATAGACCCAAATGGGGCCTCGCTGGAGGCCACCTGACTGTGGAGGGCTGGGTCCTGTGTGTGTGCTGGTGGAGACATGAGCCAGAGAGAGCTGACTTTCAGTGTTGTCACCATGGTTACTGCTATTTGACTCATGTTGTAGGATTTCCCCACTGAATCCCACACTGCCCACCCACTGATTCCCACACTGCCGGCTTACAACTCAGGGGGAAGTCTTTCCTGGGAAGCTGGGTTGGGCTGCACCTTCCCTGCGAGGCAGCTCATCCTGGCCCACTGTCAGCTCAGATGTGCCCGGATCCACTGTGTTCTGGCCTCCACCTGTGGCATTCTCCAGGACTGTCATCCTGCCTCCTACCTGTCCCTCTGCAGATTCTGTCCTCTTTTCTCTACACCAAAGTCATACTCTTTTTTCTCCCCAAGAACAATAGACTTGCTTATATGGATTTCCCCCAGCCTTTTACTAAAACTGGAAGAGTCAAAATCCTCTCTGGGCGCTGCCAGCCTGTTATGTTACAGAGAGCAGAGGGAGGAGGCCAGGGCCGCTATTGATAAGCATCGCCTGCAATGAAGTGGGAGTGTTCACAGCGCAAACTGACCTATGAGGCTTGCCAGGGCTGTGGCAGGGTGGGGTGGAACAGGACTGACAGGCTCCTGTTTCTTCCAGATCTGCACATTGGCAACGTGCCATGCATATTTTCAATATGTCTGCTAGCCAACAACCATAAATATCTCTGTGGAATGAGCTGGGGAGATCTAGTTTGTGCAGAAAATCAGGGAACATGGAGGAGGATTTGCCCCTCTCTGCACTTTTGAAGGGCGTGCCATGTGCTTCTGCCAAGGGCAGAACCAAGGTTGCAAACTTCACAGAGAAGCTAAGAGACGTGTAGTTAGGTCTGGCTGTTTACTATAAACTGTGGAAGTCTATTGACTACAAATGCACAATCTAAATCATAGCAAGAGCATGAGGCAGGTAGTTTTCAGAAAAGAGCTAATTCTTTCTCATCCAGGTTGCAAGTCAGAGCTCTCCAAATGCCTCGTTATCATTAGCAGCAATCATGAAATCTTCAGCACTACTGGCCCCTGGTACCTTTGAGAGTAAAGGTCAGAGGTCTTACAACCAAGTAAGAAGTTTCTGTTTGTTCTATTACCTAGCACAGAATTACAGATGGGGGAGGAACTAGGCCATATAGGCCATAAAAAGTGCAATTTATGTTTATAGAGATGGGAATGAGCACGATTACATTTAAGTTAACAAGAGCCCTTTCTAGGGGCAAAGGAAAAGTCAGAGCTGGGTAACTGATTCCTGGAGATGTACTGGTATTCAAGAAAGAATTTACCTGCTATGGAGATAGTATTCCAGGAGGTAAACTTTTGTTTATTATCTCCCTTGGAGATAAACAAGTTTCCACTATAACCATTATTAGCACCCAGTGCTCGTTCTGTCTCTGCTGCCAATTCGTTCATTCATTCAGTTATTTAACATGTCGTCATTCACACATTATCATATCTACTGTCCTCCAGACTTCTGCTCTGGTAGAAGTAGAGGACACAGGCTGGGCGCGGTGGCTCACGCCTGTAATGCCAGCATTTTGGGAGGCCGAGGAGGGCGGATCACAAGGTCAGGAGTTCGAGGCCAGTCTGGCCAACATGGTGAAACCCTGTCTCTACTAAAAATACAAAACAAAAAAAAAAATTGCCAGGTGTGGTGACAAGTGCCTGTTGTCCCAGCTACTAGGGAGGCTGAGGCAGGAGAATCCCTTGAACCTGGGAGACAGAGTTTGCAGTGAGCCAAGATCATGCCACTGCACTCCAGCCTGGCAACAGAGCGAGAGTCTGTCTCAAAAAAAAAAGAAAGAAAGAAAAAGAAGTAGAGGACACAAAAGTAGGAAAGACATGTTCCCTGCCCTCAAGGATCCCCCAACTGTTGGATCAGACATACACGTGAACAACTAACCCCAGTGCAATGCAACAACTGCTGGAGTAGAGGAATATTACCCGTGCTATGGAAGGACAACGCAAGGAACACTTCGTTCTTCCTGAGAGTTAGGAAAGGTGGGGCAGGGCCCGTGGAAACAGCCTCACCAAAGCCAATGAGGATTAGGGTGCAGGTGTGGTAGCAACAAGACTGAACATTGACATTCGATTTATCATATACCCACAGATATTCTGGGCATTTTCTATACTTTAACTCATTTAATGCTCACAACAACCCTATAAGGTAGATCTTCTCATTTTGCTGCTGAGAAAACAGACGCACAGAGAGTCAAATAACTTAATCAGGGTCACACAACTGGTAAGTGTCAGATTTGGGGTTTGAAACTAGGCAGGAAGGCCTCAAGTCCATGCTGTGAACCACGATGCTCTACTACCTGATCCTGGAACACGCAGGATGTTTGGAGGAAGCGGGGGTGCTGTAGTCAAATTTGCAATGGACTTTAATGCCATGTGCTTTAACCTAGTATGAGAAATTTGCCCTAAAGGGATAATGCAAGGGCTGGATGGGGAAGGGGAAGAGAGACAGAAAGGAGAAGACCAAGAGAGGTTATTGCAACCCTCTAAGAGAGAACCCAGGGCAGTGGCGATGGGACCCGGAGGAGCTTATCTCCATTTGCTTACTGGTGAAGTTTGCAGCCAGATGGCAAATGCCTGCCATGCCTTCCACCACCCAAGGCAGAGGTGATAACAAATCACGTTACTTTTTCTTGCTGGGGTCAGATGCTGCCTCAGAATCTTTCTCAACACAGTGCTCCAGGCAGCCACTTGCCAATCAGTCACAGCTGGTACATTAGATGAAACCTATTTGTCATCTGTCATTGTGACAGACATTTTCAGGTGGACACAATGGCAGACAGAATGTCCCAATAAGGTGAAAAAAAATGTAGTCACAGATAGCTTGGAGGTTTCTGCTGTGGGTCCCTGAATGGAAAGCCATGCTGTGGATGATGACGGAGAACAGAGAAAGACTGGGTTGGGAGGGAAAACCATGAGGTTTGTTTTGCACATCTTCAGATCTGAAGTCCAACAGGGCATTCAAGAATAATGGCTGACATGAAAACATAGGTCTGAGCTCAGGGGACACTCAAATTGGAGGTGTAGGGGAGAGTGTCATTGAAGGCTTGAAACTCAGTGCCATCTCCCAGAATGGACAGAAGACAGAGTAGGGCCAAGACTGGAACCTGGGGAACACCAGTCCGTATGTGGTGTAAGGAGAAAGAAGAGAGGCTTGTCTGATGGGGGAAGAACGTTTCCAGGTGGAGGTAGTCAGGGCATTAGACACAGTGGAGAGATCAGGAGCAACAATGAAGGCTGTGGTGAGGATTCAGTAATGGCGAGGCCTTTGTGGCCTGTCCTGAGACAGCATTTCCAGTAGGTTGGAGAAAGCCAGTGGGCACCAACTTACACGGTTTGTTGGCTAAAAAGAAGGTGAGGAAGGTAAGATTATTTGGAGGCAGGTTAAAAAGGGAAGCCAGAGCATGCTGCTGACTGGGAGGAAGGATCAGGTGAACAGGTTAAGGCTGCAGTTGCAGAGGGACAAGAGGGGTAGGAAGGGATGAGTTAAGAACAAGGAGGATTTCTCCTTGGAAAGAATAGGATTTGTCAGAGTGTCATTTCATATTTATTGGTATGATTCTTACCACTTAATAATAGGGCTCTGTCCTTTTTTGGTCACTCTTTTATCCCCAGTGCCTAGCAAAATACCAGGCACTAAATGAATACATGCCAAATAAAGTGAATAAATGCCAGAACATCTCCTTTTCCTAGATATGAAGGAGTCACCAGGGCCGATGTTCTATTTATTTAGAGACAGGGTCTTTCTCTTTGGCCCAGGCTGGAGTGCAGTGGTGCAATCATAGCTCACTGCAGCCTCAAACTCCTGTGCACCACTTTGCCCAGTCTGCCAATGACCTTGATAGCAGGAGATGGAGAAAATCACCTTTAGCTGGTGAGAAAGAGGGTGGTGGGAACAGGAGTGAAGGAACTGCTATAGTCATAATCAAATTCCCCAGAATTAATATAAAGCCACACCAGAATTTCCACTCTTAAAGGCAAAGTAAGGAAGGGAAGGCCATGGTCATTACTTCCTTTAGAAGGACACACTAGAAGTCATGTGACAGGATTTCTGAAGCTCGGTAATTAATAATAGACAAGTACTTCCATTATAATTTTCTCTTCTTTCAAGAGCTAACACCCAAGATAAACACAAAGTAACTAGCCATAATTTCTAGCATTTCTGCTGGGGGGTGGAAGCTTCCTAAGATAAATATGTTAAGAGATGTGCTACCTTTTAAAATGCAAGTGTGATCTGGTCTGAAGAAAAAAATAATGTTCCTTCCACTTGTGTCTTTTTTCCCCTTGAGACTTAAAATTTTTTTAACGTTTTTTCCTTTGCTACAAGCCTGTAAGGAAACAAAATAACATAGCTGTGTGCCAGGAAACACAATAGTGACAGCTACATCATCACATTCATGCATCTTTGTAATTAAGATGAAATTGATGTGAAAAAAGTATTTTTATTCCTTTAGCAATATTAGAGACTCTGTTATTTTGCCTGCTCCTTCTTATCGGCTTTTTCTGACGGGTAGGCATTTTTACACATGAAGAATTTCCGGGTTCCCAAGTTCTTTAGAGAGCTCTCTCTAACTGCGTCACTCCCTGTTCCTCAGCGTCTCTTCACATTTTCAGCTGTCAGTGAATGCTGGGGCAGGAATCAGTCCACCACCAAGGACGCAGAACAGGCCACAGGGCTCAGATCTTCTACTTCCAGAAGAAATGGAAGCCCTTTTCTTCTTAAGTGTTGTCAGGGAAGTGCTAACTCCTTAACTCTCTCAAAACAAATTTGAAATTCTTAGAGAAAAGGTCTTAGTAAGGAAATCCAGCAAGGTTTTGCCTCAGACTTCAGTCGGCCTTGTGGGAGGCCCCAGTTTGGGTCCCCCCCAAACTCCAAGCTGTAGAAGAAGCAGATTCCAAAGAAATGAGTCCCTCAGATCCATTGTTTCCTAAAACCAAAATCTGGTAAATGTATTCGTATTGTGGGTTAGGTCTCTTTGTTGTTTTAAAAAAGGGCGCTGGCAGTTCCTCATATTATCGCAATGGAAATCAAATCATGTGCTTCTGTGTTTGGACATCACAGCACCTCCTATTCCTGACTCTGTGGCTTTAGAGGAGTTTATCATGTGTCCAAGCAAAAGAGGTTCCCTGGGGAATCCCTTCTTTCCCTATTGCTACAGATGAGCATGTCCAAGCATATGCATAGAGGGTGTTCCCCACAGTTCTAATGCATGTGGGGAAACCATAGATATAACTCAAGCCAAATAGCATGGTTTACTGTTGGCCGGGCAGGAAAGGCTTTCCCAACCCAGAAGAGTTGCTTCAGACCAGAACAGAGTCCTGCATCTGAGTGTGAGCCTCTCGGGGCAGATCAAAGCTCCAGGCTCAATTTGAAGTCACAGGGAGTCTCCTCTGTGGTTGCGCAGGAGGTGGATAGTCTGGCATTAGTCTAAGACACACGTAATAAGCCACAGTTCAGCCCTCTGAGCATCATGACATGGCAGGGGAGGTGATGGGGGATGGGGACAAGAGATCAGCCATGGGTGGGGATAGATCCAGTCACCATATCCATAAAGGGCCTCAAATATGGGCTTTCGAGCTATCTGCAAGTGAGTTGTGAACTCAGACACAGAGATATACCTATAGGAAGGAAAGGCAATATTCATAATACAATTTTAATTTTAAAAATAAATGTTAAAATATACCATAGTTTAAAAATGTTGTTTAGCCCTTTGTACTTTAAAAAAATTTTTTTTTTGAGATGGAATCTTGCTCTGTCACCCAGGCTGAAGTACAATGGTGTGATCTTGGCTCATTGCAACCTCTGCCTCCCAGGTTCAAGCGATTCTTCTGCCTCAGCCTCCCGAGTAGCTGGGATTACAGGCATGTGCCACCATACCCGGCTATTTTTTTAAATTTTTATTTTTAGTAGAGATGGGGTTTCACCATGTTGGCCAGGCTGGTCTTGAACTCCTGACCTCAAGTGATCCACCCGCCCCAGCCTCCCAAAGTGCTGGCAGTACAAGCATGAGCTACCGTGCCCGGACCATTTGTACTTTTTTTTTTTTTTAGTATACTATGTGCCTCAAAAGTGGAATGGGCCGGCCTTCCCTCTGCTTCCGGGTTAGCAAAGGAGCTTTTAGTGATTGTTAACGAATAAGCAGGACTCATGGATCCCGAATAACCCATGCTCATGGAGAGATTACCAAGGAAGAGTGTTTTACACCCTTTTTCTGGCAGTCAAATGTTCCCTGTTCACCCCAAGAGTATGCTGCTCCAAACAGACCCCAGCCAGCTTCCCCCACCTGTTTCAGGGCTACTGAAATGACAGTGGGAGCCACACAGATGCAGCAGCTCCAGCCCAGGACTCAGCTTCCTCCTGACACTGCTCCTTGAGGGGACACACTCAGCAACAAAGCCCATTGACACGTTGGTGGGAGGGACTGGAACGTTTATGGCATATCTGGAAGAGAGTGTATGAAAAGAAAAACAATAGTGCTAGTTTTGTAACCATGGGACCGGCTCAAACCAATTAACCATTGCCTAAGTTGTTACAGCAACAGCTGAACAGCTGTTAGGGTGTTCAGCCTCACCTTTGACTATGTCACACAGTCAAAATTGCCCTGGTACGTGCCATGGGAAGAGTTTAACCTCCTCATTGTTAGCACCGCCAGCATAGCAGACTGGCTGCCATGGGGGGCTGGGACTAGTTAGAAATGCCACAAAAGTTTGACCCAACCACCCAGATCCTGGCGATAGAGTTGAATGTTGCCTCCTGTGTCCTTGCCAGTCAACTGGTGATAAGGTTTTTACTTATCTCAAAAGCCATTGCCATAGTATTGGCTTCTCCAGCCCTTGCTTGGTAACAGTTTCTTCTGCACCAGAAGGAAGCAAGTCTCATGACTATTCATAGGTAATGTTTCACCACAGCGCTGAGTTCTCACTGCTCCTCAAGGGCTCTGGGATGAAAGATGACAGCACAGTAACGCTGCTGGCTTGCCACTTCACACCGGCACCAGTTGTTGAAGCTGCGTATCAAGGCTTTCATCTAGAAATGCATTTAGGTTAATGAAATCAGAATATTAACATAATTGGCCACAGAGCTCTAGTATTTAGAAGACAATTCAGGCCCAGGACATAAAAAAAGTCACCCATGAAGACAGAGAAGAAAACAGTGTTATCCATGGGATGATAACGACGATAATCCCTTTGCAATTCTACCCAACAAAAACCTGTCAAGTCCTGCTCAGTGCAAGCACTGTGCTAGGTCCCAGGAGGAGAGAGAATTTGCATCTGTCCCTTAGAGACCTTGGTGGTAGTTTGGTATCATTCAGAGTTTAGGTTTTGGTGCCAGATGGATGACAAGCAATGGGTTCCCTAGAGTACTTTCTTCTTTTTTTTTTTTTTTAAATATACTTTAAGTTCTAGGGTACATGTGCACAACGTGCAGGTTTGTTACACATTTATACATGTGCCATGTTGGTTTGCTGCACCCATTAATTCATCATTTACATCAGGTATTTCTCCTAATACTATCCCTCCCCCACCCACCCCCGCCCCCAGAGTGCTTTCTAGGGAACCTGTCACACAGCAGGAACTGAGTGAAGAGTAACACCTTTTATTTGCTGTCAGAAGCTCAGCTCTCATCAGCCTCCCAGGGATGGCCTCCTGCTCCCAAGGCCCAGTCCCTGGCTGTGTCCCTGCACTGTGTTCCAGCCAGGCACTCACTGCTCAGGCCTGCCCCTTTTACCTTGACACCGTGTCCCTCCTGCTCTCCAGCACACTCATCTGTAGCCAAAGCCAAACCTCCCAGATGCTGCCTGCCTGCATTTCTAGAATTCATCCATGGTCTGGTCTGATACTAATTATATCCAGGCTGTGTCCATTTTACTACTGAAGTAACCCCTTATGTCCCCAGCTCCAGGTAAATCAGCCTTCAACCTCACCATGTTTTTTTGGTTTTGTTTTTTTTTTGAGACAGGGTCTCACTCTGTCACCGAGGCTGGAGTGCAGTGGTGTGATCTTGGCTCATGGCAACCTCTGCCTCCTGGATTCAAGCAATTCTCCTGCCTCAGCCTCCCAAGTAGCTGGGGTTACAGGTGCCCGCCACCATGCCCAGCTAATTTTTGTATTTTTAGTAGAGACAGGGTTTCACCAGGTTGGCCAGGCTGGTCTCGAACTCCTGACTTCAAATGATCCACCCGCCTCAGGGCTCCCAAAGTGCTGGGATTACAGGCGTGAGCCACCACCCCTGGCTCAACCTCACCTTTGAACATGTCACACCTGCCCAGAAGCTAGCCCTGACTCCCTATGACTTCTAATTTAAGGCAAAATCTCAGCCCAAGGCTCTTGGTTTGGTGTGATCTAGCCCAACCCATCTCAGGTAACATGCCAGCCTTCGTGTCTCTGGCCTTAGTGGACTAATTGCATTCCTCGAGTAAGTTCCTACCTTTCCTTCCTGTGTCCTTTGCTCTTGTTGGACTTTGTTGGGATTTCAACACAGGAAGATAAAGGGAGATGGAGGGCTATAGGGAACAACATTAACACAGATAAAGACATGAGAATGCACGGACGCCAGAGAGGAGATGTGTTTGGTCATTGATATTGGGTACTTACAATCCCAGAGTCATAGCTCTTATAGATAAAGAGAACTAAATGGACCATCTGGTCTACCCCTGGCTTCCAGGCTAGGGAAGTATTTTTATTACCATGCAATATATTAGACCACCAAGACCTGGACAGGTTAAATGGCATAATTGGAGGTAAGGAGAGAAATGTTTAGACAGACAACTTGGGGTCATCCCATAGAAGACTTTTAATGCCAGGTTAAACTTGTACTCAATTCAGTGGATGCCAGAGATAATTGAAAGCTTTCCCTGGAGCAGTGGCATAATCAGAGCTGTGCTTTGAAGCAGTGTTTTCAAACTGTGGGATATGACCCATTATTGAGCCACAAAGTCAGGTTAGTGGATCATGAATAGAATGCAGTATTGCTTTGTGAGTTTTGTGTGTGTGTATTGGGTTGTAAGGTAAAATATAGTTCTTGGCTGGGAACAGTGGCTCATGCCTGTAATGCCGGCACTTTGGGAGGATCGCTTGAGTTCAGGAGTTTGAGACCAGCCTGGGCAACATAGCGAGACCTCATCTCTACTAAAAATAAAAATAAAAAGTTAGCCGGATGTGGTGGTACACACCTGTAGTCCCAGCAACTGGAGAGGATCACTTGAGCCTGGGATGTCAAGGCTGCAGTGAGCTGTGATTGTGAGCCATGATCATGCCACTGCACTCCATCCTAGGCAACAGAGCAAGACACTGTCTCAAGTATATGTATATGTTTCTTATTATGAGTCATGGTCAAAAAGGCTGGACAGCTCCAGATTTAGCCAGGAATGGTGGTCCATGCCTATAAGTCCCAGCACTTTGGGAGGCCAAGGTGGGCAGATCACTTGAGCTCAGGAGTTCCAGACCAGCCTGAGCAACATGGCGAAATCCCGTCTCTACAAAAAATTAGCCGGGCATGGTGGTGTGTGCCTGTAGTCCCAGCTACTTGGGAGGCTGAGTCTGGAGAATGGCTTGAGCCTGGGAGGTCGAGGCTGCGGTGAGCCGTGCCACTGCACTCCAGCCCAGGTGACAGAGTGAGACCTTGTCTAAAAAAGTCTCAAAAAAGAAAAAGAAAGAAACAAGAAAACTCCAGCTTTAGAGAGATTCATCTGAATGAGGGTGTAGAAGAGCCTGGGGGTCGAGTTAGGAGACTCCTGTCACAGCCCAAGGGGGAGGAAGGAAGGTCTGAATGGGAAGGAGAAGCCAGGGGAAGGGAAAGGAAGGAGTGGGCATGAGGGATTGGCGGGGGTAAGAGTGTCAGGATGTGGGCGCTCAGGGAGAGGGAAGCATCAATCAAGCATGACTAAAAGTCACACCTGGGTGCTTGAGGAAATGTTAGTGTCTACAGCCAAAGGAAGAAGCTAAGGAAAGTTCAGAGAAGGCGCTGGTTTGAGGATCATCTCAAAAGACTGATGGAAGGACACACAGCAATTATCAAGTACTAGATCCGTTGAGGTCCCATCAGGAGACAGAATCCACTCAGATGGCTTCAATGAAGAGTCCTAAGTGGGCGGGGCATGGTGGCTCATGCCTGTAATCCCAGCACATTGGGAGGCTGAGGTGGGTAGATCACCTGAGGTCAGGAGTTCGAGACCAGCCTGGCCAACATGGTGAAACCCCATCTCTACTAAAAATACAAAAATTAGCTGGGCATGGTGGTGGGTGCCTGTAATCCCAGCTACTTGGGAGGCTGAGGCAGGAGAATCGCTTGAACCCAGGAGGCAGAGGTTGCAGTGAGCTGAGATCACGCCACTGCACTCGAGCCTGGGCGACAGTGCAAGACTCCATCTCAAAATAAATAAATAAATAAAATAAAAAGAGTCCTGAGTGAAGGGAGGATTTCCAGAGCTATAGGCAGGTTGAAGAGAACCAGCCTGGGATCATGATGCCCTCAGAGGCTAACCACAGTAGGAAGCTCTTCCTCTCAGATTCCCTTGGGCCCCAAGCTTGCAGGACAGCCCTTCCCCACCTTCCCATCCACTCCCCCATCCCCAAACCAGCACACAACCGCTATTTGGCTTGTCACCATCACTATTTCTCTTGCTACTATTATTTCTATCTTCACCATCACCCTTACCCATGCCAAGGGCTTTATACGCATTCTCATTTAAACATTTTTACCTCAAGAGTTGTTGGGCTGGGAGTGGTGGCTCATGCCTGTAATCCCAGCACTTTGAGAGGCTGAAGCAGGTGGATCACTTGAGGTCAGGAGTTCAAGACCAGCCTGGCAAACATGATGAAACCCCATCCCTACAAAAATACAAAAGTTAGCCAGATGCTATGGTGCCTGCCTGTGGTCCCAGGTACTCTGGTGGCTGAGGCAGGAGAATCGCTTGTCCGGGAGGCGGAGGTTGCAGTGAGCCAGGGTGGTGCCACTGCACACCAACCTGGGTGACACAGTGAGATTCCATCTCAAAAAAAAAAAAAAAGAGTTGGTATCATGCCAGACCCCTATTAACTCCAGTAGGGATGGCATCAGGTTCAAGAGGCTGAAGAAGAGACCCAAAGCCAATAGATGAGACACGGGGTTTATTGAGAGGAACTTATACAGGGTGGTCCAGTGGCAGCAGGCTGGGCCAGAGAAGCACCAACACCTACAAAAAGCATGCAGTTTCTATAGTGTTTTCATTTAATACCCTTCCCCTAACAACCTCCACCTGGCAACCTTCATTTAACCCAAAACGAAGGTCCTTGATCCCCCGCACAGCCCATTCCACAGGATGGCCCAGGCTCTCAGATGTTCCTCATAGATAAAATATAATGATGCCAGGCGCAGTGGCTCACACTTGTAATCCCAGCACTTTGGGTGGCCGAGGCAGGCAGATCACTTGAGGTCAGGAGTTCAAGACCAGCCTGGCCAACATGGCAAAACCCTGTCTCTACTAAAAATACAAAAATTAGCCAGGCCTGGTGGTGCACACCTGTAGCCCCAGCTACTGAGGAGGCTGAGGTAGGAGAATGGCTTGAACCCAGGAGGCAGAGGTTTCAGCCTGGGTGACGGAGCAAGACTCTGTCTCAAAAAAAAAAAAAAAAGATATAATGAATCTTTGGGTTGGCCGCACTGGGAACTCTGAACACACATTCAGGTGCATCTGCCATACAGGGTCATTCTCAGGGTAGGCTTAAGTTATTGCTGTCAGGTGCATCTGCCATGAACAGCTGCATCTACCATACGCCCCACCCCAGCACGCCCTTGAATGGCTCTCATAGTCTCATCACATTCCCTGGGGCCAGGTATACAGAGGAGCACTGGCACCAGTGCAGCAGCAACACAAACCACCACAACAAAAAGAACAACGAATACAATAGAAAGTTCTCCCAAGCTCTTGGGAGCCCATCTTGGATGTGCCACAGCAGGCCCCTGGTGGAGGAGGGGGCGGCTCTTTGTAGGCTCAACAGTCCATTATGTCCTGAAGAGAAGCCACCATCTGTGCCCAGTTGGACCATTGCTTGTGCTGTGAGCTCAGCCTCTATGGCTGCTTGGAGCATGGTCAGAAGCGGCCAGCCAACTACAGCTGCCACAGCTCAGGAACCTGAGCCTTGCTCAGTCAGATCTACCCGCTGCAACTACCCTTCCAGACCTTTCAGTGTTTTCAGGGCATCCCTGTACTCACACATTAGGCCCGATCCATCAAGGATAGCGGCTCTCGGGCCCCATATAGACATGGACAGCCAACCTGGGATTTCCTCCCGCAGAGCTCCCCTTTCCCAATCTCATCATCTGCGGCTTTTCTCCCACCTCCTGCTGGGCTCACCACCTATCGTACTGGACCCCATTAACTCCAGTAGGTCAGGATGTTACTTTTGGGACTAGAAAAAAATTAAAAATTTAAAATATTTTAAAAATTAGAAAAAAAAAAAAAAAACCTTCCAGTAGGGATGGTACCATGTCTGAGAGGCCAAAGAAGAGACCCAGCGAATGAGACATAGGGTTATTTTTTTGTTCTTTTTCTTTCTTTTTTTTTTTTTCACTAGAGATGGGCCTTGCTATATTGCCCAGGCTTCTTTCAATCTCCTGGGCTCAAGGGATCCTCCTGCCTCAGCCTCCCAACATGCTGGGATTATAAGCAGGAGCCACTGCACACAGCCAACATAGAGTTTATTGAAGGGCATTTACATACAGAGTGGTCTGATGGAGGTGAGCTGGACAGGAGAATTGCCACTGCTTGTAAAAATGCATGCAGTTGGCCAGGCATGGTGGCTCATGCCTGTAATCCCAGCACTTTGGGAGGTCAAGGGGGGAGGATCACAAGGTCAGGAGAGCGAGACCATCATAGCTAACACGGTGAAACCCCGTCTCTACTAAAAATATAAAAAATTAGCCGGGCGCAGTGGTGGGCGCCTGTAGTCCCAGCTACTTGGGAGGCTGAGGCAGGAGAATGGTGTGGACCTGGGAGGCGGAGCTTGCAGTGAGCCAAGATCAGGCCACTGCACTCCAGCCTGGGCGACAGAGC